>NW_021637700.1:0-23734 GCF_004799145.2 Neltuma alba
TATACCAAGTCGAATCTGGCTATTGAGCTCAATGAACTCCCCTGTATACAGCTTTCAGCATCAGGCTCCGTGATTCTTTCTATCAAAATAACATACGAAATAAAGTTAAACAAACGGGACTGTACAAGTTTGTCATCATTATAATCCCTTCCTACCCACCATGGGATTCCAAGCGGCACATCGATTTTCTCCTCCACAATAAATTATTCCCCCGGTCTTTAATATAGAATCTAATTCTTGAGTTGTTTTGATCCTAAAGATAAGACCAACTTCTCATATTTATTAATTTTTTCTAAATTATCCCTATAGATATTTCCTTAACTATAATCAAATAGAAAGATGATTATGATATTTAGGAAAAATGTGTCACTTTTCTTATATTATTAACTAACTTACCTAACTTCCTTAATCTAATCAAATTAGTAAATGGATCTTATATTAAGGATCGGAGGGAGAGAGTAGTAGTAGTAGTTAGTAATTTCCCATCACTGTCTTTATAAAAAACCACACAAAGCCACTTAGCAAACTAAAAGCATGTAATCTTTCCAGTTACTTGAAATTCTCTAACTCAACCATGATCACTCGAGGCTTAGCATGTTGTTTGGTTCTGGTCTTCACAACATTCTTTTAGTGTTACTCCTTCTCATGCAAAGCAGACCCCACCAACTTCAGATATCTTCAGAATCCACCATGTTTGGCACCAAGTTCTGCAATGGGAAAACAAAAACACATGAATCCCCAAACCCCATGATGGTTCACTCACATCTCTCCCAATCGTGCTAGCAGCAATCTTCTGCTTCATAGCTTCCTCTATTTCCAGTGCTGGTGGAATAGGTGGTGGTGCACTTTTCATACCCATTTTAACTATTGTGGCTAAAGAAGACCCCAAAACAGCTTCAAGACTCTCATCCTTCATCGTCGCAGGAGGATCAATCGCAAATGTGCTGTGCAATTTTTGCAAAACAAGTTCCGAGTTCGGAGGCAAGTCATTGATTGATTATGACATTGCACTTTCTTTACAACCATGCTTGCTTCTTGGAGTGAGTGTTGGAGTTATCTGCAACACTGTGTTCCCAAAGTGGTTAGTCACTCTTTGTTTGCTATTTTTCTTGCCTGGTCAATCAGAAAGACATGTAAAAGAGGGTTGACGTTATGGAAGACTGAATCAGAAAAGATAGATAAGGAGAATGCTGAAATTGAAGGAAACGGAGAGGGAATTTTGAGGAACCTCACATCTGGGTAATAAAGAAAATAGCAGATTGAAGCTTCCGTGGCTGAAATTAGGGGTTTTTGCTTTGATTTGGCTTCTTTCTTCTCTCTCTATTTTCTTCGAGACAACAAAAATGGACAGGTAAGGAATCTTTCCTCTTCATCTTCTGTGTTTGATTTGATTTGCAGACTAGGATTAGATTCAGAATTATAACCTGAATATTAACACACAGATATCACTCAACACAATACAATTATCGTCTACAATAAAATTCTAGTGTTTAGGCGCATATTCAAGTGTCACGACATATTTGACATAAAAATTACGTTTTTCACAGTCCCAGAGCTCAAGAATAATTCTAGGCGCAACGCCTGCGCTTCTGCTATTTAATCATGATTCCTATAGACTGCTTCTGTTTCATAATATTATTCACATAGACACATGTGTTAGTGAAAGGTCAGTCAGTAATGCCAAAGATCAAATGAGTGCAGAGTATCATTCGCATGAAGCCTTGTGGTGTGGGATACTGGATTCTCTCATCAGTTCAAGTACCTCTTGCTGTGATTTTGACAGCTTGTGTTGTGTTTAGGGAAAGAAGCCTGCAAGACCAAACTCAATCACAACAGGTCCTTTAAACAGCACCGATTGAAAAGCATTTTTTTCCTAGCAATTAAATGTTTCTCACAACCTCTAATTCAATCAAAACAGAGCTGACTTCAATGGAAATGTTATGCAGGGTCAAGAACAGTGCAGAGATGCACCATTAAAGAAGCTTCTCTTTCCATTGATGGCACACTAGCAGGGATCTTGGAGGTTGTTTTGGAATAGGAGGTGGAATGCTAATAAGCCCGCTTCTTTCTTCATGTTGGAGTGGAGTAGCCACTGAGGTTAGTTTATACAAATTTCTCTTAGACTTTGTTAAAATTACATGAAGTTTCCTCCTACTCTCAAAACTTGTGCATACTTGCTAGAAACAAGAAATATACATGGACCTCTACTGGAATATTACCAAATCTGCACAAAACTCTCTTCTAATTTTCAAAATCAACACAAACTCTCTAAAGAAAATTACACAGATCTCCGTTGAGATTTGCTAAAATTACAACACGTTCATTCAATTTTCAGAGTAGGTTTACATATATTTTAAAATACAAAGAAAATCAGCGTAAGTTACTCCATTTCAAAGGAGATTTATGTGGTGATTAAAAATACAAAAGAAATTGGAATTGCTTGGGGAAATTTAAAAACAAAAAAGTTTAAATTAATTTTTGAAAACAAAGTCTGATTAATTTCAATGGAAAGCAAGCATATTTAATTTAACTAAAATACTACATTTAGTCTTTAAATACAAGAACTAATTAAATATTTAATTTGATCCTAAATATAAGATCTCAATTCATTTTATCTTTCATATTTATCCATTTTTTCCAATTAATTTCTATAGTGATTGCACATATTAATTGGTTCTATCAAAAGGCAATTCCAAAATGTGCTTTAAAAAAGAAAACATTGAATTATTACAAACAAATAACTTAACTAATTTCCTTAATATAGTAAGTTTGAGTAAAACACAAAGAATGAGTCCTCTAAAGATGCCTTTTTTCCCAGTTTTGGGGGGAAAACACAGAAATGAAAAAGAATAGGCATGTTCAGCGATGATGAAGGCATGTATGGATCTTATCTTAAAGGTTCTCCATCCGCAGAGTTCATTCACGTCCCATGAATTGAGCATACTCAAAATATATTTGCACAGTAAATAAATAAATAAATCTACCTAGCTAATGTTAAATTCAAGGAAGCCAAAGTATTTTACTTTAAAATATGTTTATATCTGAATTAACAAAATCACTTCTGTTTATATCAATAGATAACAGCAGCAACAAGTTCTTTCATGGTTCTATTCTCATCAACAATGTCGGCATTACAGTATGCATTGATAGGCATGGAAGATATAAAGACAGCCTTGATATTAAGCACAGTAAGTTTTGTGGCGTCCCTTGTGGGGGTATTAGCAGTGCAGAAAGCCGTTAGAAAGTACAAAAGGGCATCTTTAATTGTCTTCTCATTAAGTGCAGCCATGGCTCTAGGTATTGTCCTAATGACAAGCTTTGGTGTCATTGACGTTTGGAGGGATTATAAATCTGGAAAATACATGGGGTTCAAACCCCCCTGTAAAAAGAAACAATCTTCTTAATCAGCTCCCATGGTATGCTAGTTGCTATGATTCATGTAAAATAGTAGACAAGAACTATGGTCTGGTCCTAAGAAAAAGCATATTCCTAGGATTGCATACCTGATATGCATCTATAGATAACAGCAGCAAATGTTCGTTCAAGGGTTTGTGCTCATCAACGTCATACCTGATATTTACTTTGAAGCAGCAGCATTTGTCGCCCCTGATAAATGGAGCCGAAGAGGACAGATGGTGTCAAGAACTAAATGACCAAAAAAAAAAAAAAAAAGCTCCAAATTATCTAGTTATACAAACCTGATACCATATCAAAAGTAGTTCAATTCAGTAGTTAGTAAAAACTTGTGATGATTATATTAAATCATCTAAAATACTTTCTTCATCTCTGGTGTTACATAGGCAAAAGCAAGTCTCACGGAGTTGGCATAATGGTTAAACATGTACTTGATTGCCAATGTCGATAAGGAGCTTGCAAAAGAATCTAGTCTGAGTTGACAGAAAAACTGATCCAAGAATATCCTTATCATAAATAAAAAACAAGGCCCACATGTACCAGTTCTCTGCAAACTTAATATGATAGATACCCCATACAGACATAGGAACCAAAGCAATCAAATCTTAAAACTCGAATACCATATCATAAAGTCTATTATCTTTTCCATCCCTAAATTATAACCATTGCCATATTCTTATCCCTTCAGTTTTAACTTTCCTGATAAAATCTCTCTGCCTTTCAAAAATCATCAGATATGTTCTTCAGCCTCATTCTATGAAGGATTAAATGATTTTAATAAAGTGTAGGGACCAATGAATTAAATGGCTTAAACTCAATAAAATGAGTTGGACAAGTTAAACTTAAGCAATTGAATTATAACTACGTCAAAACTACAAGGACTAAATAATTATTTTTCCTAACCACAAAAGCTTTTAAAAATTTCCTCATAGTCTTTCTCTCTCTAATGAAGTAAAGATACTGATAAGCAAGCTTTTACACAAACCACAGCAATATAAAACAATTAAACAATATTCTGCAAATAAAACAACTAAAAAAAATGTGGTTTCCTGTTGAACTTAAGAGGATAACGATATCCATATAAAATGAAAAATAAAAACAGACTCGAAGAAATGACAATCCAAAAATACATAAATAAATCAAAGAAGGAACATTAGATAACTAACTTCCCTTCAGGTTTGTTGACTCTTCCCAAATGTTTCAGGTCGTTGTAGTTCTAAACTTACGGTCTGTAATCTGTACACATAAGCAAAGTTGTAAGCTTTTCACATCAAGGGAATCTTCTACCTTGTTTTTGAGTTTAAATTACCCCAGAAATAGCCTAGAGTCACACATATTCTCAGCTGAAAGTTTCTTGGAAAAAAAGAACATTCAGGCTTATATTTTAAAAATATATATATACACACATATCTACATTCCACCAGGCAAGGTGCCGCTCATGGTGCTGACCACAACAAATTGGTTCTCTCAGTGGCACCATGTAAATTGACAGGTGGCATCATAGTTTTCTTCAAAGTCAGCCATACAAAGCAGCATGTCAACCCTGGTGGCCACCATTGATAAAACTACTCTGTTATCCCCTGCTTCCAACAATGTTTTCTTCCCCATCATATAAAAGTCAGAGATAAAGCCGCGGTGAGAGCATATGAGAGAAAAACATGACGAATGAGATGAGTCAGCAAAAAATAACATTTAAGATGCCATGTAATATAACAGAGCGTGATGTTGGAGAATATGTTAATTTAGGAAAGTTGAGGGATTCTATGGAAAAAAATTTTCAGGGACCAACAATTATATTTTGGCCTCATTATAATCTTTTAATGGCGCAGTTGTTTACAGGTTGGAAAATGACATTCTTTTCATTCTCTCTATACAAATCTGTTATATCATTGGAATAAACATTTTTCCCTTTTTTTTTACTTCTTAAGTAAGGATATGAGCTTTCATTATTTAAATCCTTTTTCTTTCTATTTTCTATTTTATTTTATTTTTTCATTCCGCATGCCAAACAAACAGTTACATTCTCCTTCAAACAGAAGGGTGTAACTCTCAAACTCAACATCTTATTCTTGAAAGTTGAAACTTCATTTTAATCTAGAGAATAAAGAGCAGCTCAAACTCTTGTATTCTTGATTATAGAGGCATTTATACCATTAAAAGAACCACTTCAATAAAGGCTTGTCTTAGTCTGTGTTTTGATTGATTTCATTATAATTTTAAACAATCACGTTTAGCTGCAGTATGTTTTACAAATTCTATGAAAGTTTGATCTGACAGATAAACAAGAGACACTAACTAAAGAAGTGAAATATTAAGCTGAGACTATAACATTTGAACTTGCATCATTCAACACAAACAGTATCATCACAAAAGCCTTCCACCTGAAATTCCCGTAAGGACTAGTCCAAAAGGACAGCAAGCATATATCTTATAGATTACAAAAGTAACAAACCTAACTACGCAACTGAAACACGAATGGACTGGACAAACCCATCTATCCTTTTCTTGATCTCTTCTGGGTTGGCACCAATGATCTTATCCACCACAGTCCCATCTTTCAAAAGCACAAATGTTGGCATGGCTTTTATCTCCAATTTAGTGGCTACATCCTGACCAAAAGAATTTCAATATGTTTGATTATGTTAAACAAAATGATCTCAAAACCTTTAGATGAGAACATTACCCAAGCATGAGTTATAACATGCCAAGCTAGGTCAACAATTCAATCAGTAAACAAATTTGAGAAGGAAACATTTAAGATGATCAACAAAATATCTATATTTCTTTCTTGGTGACTTTTGGACCCACATTGAAAGGGCTGAGCCGGCAACAAACTATTAGGCTGAGGCATGATGTGTGTGAGTGCAAGAGAGCAACATCGCAGTTAGTTGTATATATTTGGGGAGTGATGGTTAAGGGAGGCTAGGAAATTAGTGAGCGTTATTTGAGAGAGGCCTGCTCTCTCAAATACCAGGAGGAGCGTGTCCTGCGTGTTTATTTTAAGAATTGTTGCTTTTCTTGCTTAGACTCACACTCTGGCAAGGTTATTGTGAATTTTAATACTTGAACCTGGGTTCCATCAGACACACACCACTAATTCAATTATTTAAACATACGTGAGAGTGAAAAATATGCTGATTAGCAGAAAGAACATCTATAACACACAGTATCCATAACACTATCATACATACACAGAGAAAGAGAGTCGGCGCATTATAAACATGGATCCTGATATATGTTTAGCTTCAGGCATGTAATCAGCAGGTATGCATCCACATACTCTATTTGTATCCAGAAGCATCGAGAAATGGCTCAAAAGCGTTATTACTAAAAACTGAATGGATTACCTTGACTTCATCAACATCAACAGTCAGAAAAAGAGCATCTTGATAGCCTGAAGACATTTCTTCAAAAAAAGGATTCATAGCCACCGACGGCATGCACCATGAAGCAGTGAAGTGCACAATAACCTACAATCGATACCAAAGAAATACAATATTAAATGAATCATCTACCAAGGAGTGCCACTAAAAAGCACCATGACATCCAAGTTAACGGAAACGCGTGTTTCAAAAAAGATACGAAAAGGCATGAAACAGCCATAAGACCATCTCCAGAATCATTTTATAACAGGGTTGTGAATCATCTAAAAGAACAAACATTTAAAATACACAATTTATAGACGAAAATCAACCGCAGAACCGAGCACTATAGAAGCAAAATTTTAAAACGCATGACAAACCCAGGATCCAAATTCACGCATACAAGTGTAGGCGTCAAGAAGTAATTCAGACAGTATTTGAAAACCAAATAAAATTTTAATTCCTGTTTATAAAGCCATTCCGTAACCCAATAAAATTTTGATCGCTTATAAATGAATATAGTAATTAGCTAATCTCAGCGGATAAACACGTTTTCTGAACAGGAATTCTTCACTTTGAAATTGAGAAAAGGAAAAGATGTATAGTGTTGACTCGAATCGAATGCTGAGCACACTTAATAACTCAGCTTAAAGAACAAGAACATTATAAAGGCCCAATTGACAGTCTGAAATGGTTCACTTACAGGGCAATTCTGATTAGTGGCCTGAGCGACATAGAACTCCCAAGATTGCGGAGAATCAATCACCACAACCCTTGATTTCTGTGGCTCTTGTACTTCCATTTCTTGTTCCTGCTTCAACTTCAAGTCCTCCCTGAGGATTTCCCTCGATCTCCAAGGCTTGTTGTTGTTTCCCCGAATAAAGTATTTGGCTTGATTAAATAAACCTGATTTAGACGCCGTGGACCCATTATTGATTAATAATTTAATCTTCTTCCCCTGATAAGACGACCCCTAACTCAGCAGGAGACCTGACGAAGAAGATAAGAATATCGTGCTCATTCTATATTCAAAGCATAATTAAAAAACTACCGCATCTTCTACGGTTAAAAATGACAAATTATCTAAAGAGTAAACATGACATGATGATGAATTCCAGAATGGACGAATCACCGAAAGAATCCAAGAGATAACAAAGAAATGCTCAATAATTTCGTGGTTTGATGGGCGCCCACAGCTCAGTCTGGAAGATTCTCAAGCCCAAGTTGGATAAGACCAATAAAAACAGATATTTTATTCATCAAGAAAGATTCTTAATAATAAAAATGGAAGTTGGATAAGAATACTATCCGTTGGTAAATTTACCTGGCGCCAACTCAAATACATACGACCCATGTAAGATCGGCTTTCACGGTCAATAGTCTGAGGATTCGTTTTAATCAAAAATTTGAGTGCTTAAGCAGGCATCGTTATATTAAATTTAAATCAAGGGAAAATTTCACTGTAGGACCGCAGAAGACAATTAATCTCAAAAAGCCCCCAAAACTTTCTGAAACCTCACTGTAGGACCAATGGGCCAATCTGATATTAATTCCACAAACGAAATGACGCCACTACCCTTAGCATCAGGTGAACCAGTCCACATGTGAACGGACTGATTCCATGTGTGAATATATGTATTTCTTCTGCAAATTGGCTAGTTCCCCTTGCAAATGCGATCTCCCGCACTTGTTCCCTCACGGACACATGCTTCAGGTGAATCAGTCCACATGTGAACGGACTGATTCCACGTGTGAATATATGTATTTATTCTACAAATTGGCTAGTTCCCCTTGCAAATACGCTCTCCCGCACTTGTTCCCTCACGGACGCATGCATCAGGTGAACCAGTCCACATGTGAACGGACTGATTCCATGTGTGAATATATGTATTTCTTCTGCAAATTGGCTAGTTCCCCTTGCAAATGCGATCTCCCGCACTTGTTCCCTCACGGACACATGCTTCAGGTGAATCAGTCCACATGTGAACGGACTGATTCCACGTGTGAATATATGTATTTATTCTACAAATTGGCTAGTTCCCCTTGCAAATACGCTCTCCCGCACTTGTTCCCTCACGGACGCATGCATCAGGTAAACCAGTCCACATGTGAACGGACTGATTCCATGTGTGAATATATGTATTTCTTCTGCAAATTGGCTAGTTCCCCTTACAAATGCGATCTCCCGCACTTTTTCCCTCACGGACATATGCTTCAGGTAAACCAGTCCACATGTGAACGACTGATTCCACGTGTGAATATATATATTCTGCAAATTGGCTAGTTCACTTTGCAAATGCGCTCTCCCGCACTTGTTCCCTCACGGACTCATGCATCAGGTGAACCAGTCCACATGTGAATGGACTGATTCCACGTGTGAATATATGTATTTATTCTGTAAATTGGCTAGTTCGTCTTGTAAATGCGCTCTCCCGCACTTGTTCCCTCAAGGAAATAAGTTTCTACTAGGGGCAGTGGCGTCATTTCGTTTGTGGAATTAATATCAGATTGGTCCCTTGGTCTTGCAGTGAGGTTTCAGAAAGTTTTGGGGGCTCTTTAAGATTAATTGTCTTCTGCGGTCCTACAGTGAAATTTTCCCTTAAATCAATGTAAAATACAAAATTTGTTATAAAATTATATTATCAACAGCTCAAAAGGGGCAAATTATTTCGAGTTCCATGCAATTCTTTATTAGAAAAATTAGTAAAAAATCCCTATTTAAAATTTTAATTGACCATAAACACAGCGGATGATATATTATATTTACGAATCATACATATACTTGTACAATTTTAGGTCCTTCTACTTAATTAAAATTTCAAACAGGGATTTTTTTTTATTAATTTTCTCTTCTTTATTTTTATTTACACATTTCATTAGGCTGTATATAGCTTTTATTTCTTTCGATATTTCATTTCGACGTTCGAAAGTTACAATTTAAAAAAAGTGGTCACTTTAGCTTATGCCATCAAAAAAAAAATTCTAAGTTATCTAAGCACCCACCAACAGTTTACTCAGCCAAAAGGAGGTGTATGTGGCTTAAATTAAATTCATACTTTAATTATTTAACACAGCCCAAATAACCTCATTAATTATGTCAATGCTAAATGATAGTAGTACAGATCACAACCGGAGGCTAAAGCCAAGCCTCCACAAATCAAATACACACTGCTAGAGATTTCCTACCCTAGAATTTTATGACCTTCATTCACAACACAAGGAACAAATATATTGCTCTTCTTTCTCCCTTTTTTTTTTTTTTGGTTTTTGCCCTCTACAATAGTAAAGTGTACAAATCTCCCTATCAAATTAAGTATAACAAGTCAAATTTCCCCCAAAGAACTTTTTTTTTTTTTTTGGGTCTGCTATGTTGGTGGGACCCATCACAACGTTGCTCTCTTCTTCGATCATCAATCTTCACCCATAGCTTAGCCGAGAATCAAAAGACTTGGCTGATGTTTGACGCCTTGGAATACCAATTTCACAGGCATTGACTCTGGCAGCAAAGCGAAGAGAGCAAAGGGACTCTCCAGAAGAAGAAGCATCAGGTGAGACATTTACAAACATCAATGTTTTTGAATCTCCCCCAAGACATGGCTGCACAATTCATATAACAGAACAGAGTTCAATATAATGTATGAGAGCATCATCACAGGAAGGAACAAAGAAATGCAAACATAGGGCTCAGGGGATAAACAGTAATTTCCATTAAAAACCCTCAAGACAATTTCGTGTTTGGGATCGCATTAGGTAGCCTCCAAAGTCAATTAGGACCCAAAAAAAACCGGTTACATGTAAAAATAATATTTGGCATGGCTTCAAGAACAACTGATTTTTTGCTCAAAAGTCACCTTAAAGTTGAAGCAATTTTTTCTAACTTTTAGCTTTTGGTTTTTCCTCATATTTGAACCTTCTAAAACTAACTTTTTAATATATCATTCAAAAAAGTTATTGTGAAACTAATTATTTTATCAAAGTTCATTCAAACATAAATTTAGATCATGAATATCATCATCAGTTTGTCTATAAATATTGTAGGAAGCGCACTATTTAAATCATGAATACTTATGTTTCCTTTTCTTTTTTTTTTCCCCTTCTTCCTTTTTATTTTTTTGGTTGCCTCAATGTTTACTTCAAATTTATCATTAGATTAAAAACAAAATCCTTCCTGTCCTCCCTGCTATGCTTTTTTCCAAAAGAAAATATAAATTTAAGCTTAGCAATATACATATGCTGGTGGTAGTTAATTGCCTGTCTCATTTAGGCGTTGAGTAACCTTATTAATTCTGTTTAAACCAACAAAATCAACCATTCAAACACAAGTCACTACTAAATCAATATGTGAATGTCTTGATTAAACTAGATTAATCAACAAGAGATCAAACAACCCATTGGAAAACTAATTAAATATCAAACATCGAATAAAACGGTGTAATTATAATTAATGCAATGCAAGAAGATAAATTGGAATTTCATATTTTAACGTACCTGGAGAAGGTATGTCAATTTTGAATTCCTGAAAGGAACATGCTCTTCTTTCTTGGCCAAAGCAAATATGACATCGCTCAAAGATGATAAACTTTTGTTGATAGCCTGAACAAAATGGCAAACTCATTTAAGAAGATAGTGTTATTCAGCATAAGCCAGCTCAAGTTCAGGGTATGCAAGCAAAACAAACCTGGGTTTCCTTAAGTCGGTCCCCAGTGGCCCCACTCCTGGACAGTCTTTCACTTCCAGCCAAATCAATCAAATTTAAGACACCTTGCACTTGTTGTTCAGTATTCTACAAAGGGAGGACATCAAAGCATCCAGTTAGACACACACACAGAGAGAGAGAGAGAGAGAGCAATAGCATTTAAATCGAAATGCAATACATTATGAAAGTTCGTGCATACCTCATTAAATCCACATATCCGCAGAGTAAAGACAAAATGGCTTCTTGATGACTGTTCATTCATTTGGGTTCTTCCTACCGACCTAAAACAGCACAGGCGAATCTCATGCCATTAATGCAGAGAACAATAGTTAAATATTAAGGGATAAAGTCTATCTTAATCAATAAAAACTATGTTACTGAAAAAGAAACTTCCAAGTAAAAAAAAAACCTTGATTGTTCAATATTAGCTCAATAATTCAAAAAATATATACTCCTCCGATCCTTAATATAGGACCCAATTGTTGAGTTGGTTTTGGCCCTAAATATAAGACCCATTTCTCATATTTATCAATTTTCTCTAAATTACCCCTATAGATACTCCCTCAACCATAATTAAGTAGAAGAGGAAGATGAGGTATTAAGAAAGATAATTATGGTATTTTAAGAAAAACATGTCACATTTTTTATAATTAACTAACTTACCTAACTTTTTTAATCTAATCAAATTAGTTAAATGGGTCTTATATTAAGGACCGGAGGAGTATATATATATATAAAATAAAACCTTCATCTGAAGTCCAAATGGAAAAAGAACGTGCATTTCAATAGTTCATTGATCCATAAAGTTTATATACAACCTTAACTTCAACATGCAAAAAAAGATAAAAAGGAATAGGAGGACCTGGAAATTCTAGTATTCTGCAATATAAGCCAAATGGTTTAATATAATCTTTAGTCCCTCAAGTTTGCTCTCATTTTGATTTTGGTCCCTCAAGTTTCACACCATAGGTTTTGGTTTCTAAAAAGGCAAAATAGTCTAGGTTTTTACTGTATTATAGGGATTAGGGACCAATATTTTAAATAAAAAGAAATTTAAAAGACCAAAACTTATAATTTGAAACCTAAGGGATCAAAACCAAAGTAAGAACAAACTTAAAGGATTAAAAAGTATATTAACGCCAAATTATACCTGCACTGCGCAGCCTGTTGAAGAAGAGATGAAATCTCATTTACACTACGAACGTCCACAATAGTGAGGTCAGAAACATGCGTGTTTCCGTTGGCATCATGTTTAATAGTGTATTGTTGCTTCCCAGGAACACCATTCTCAGTTCGTGTCTGATCAATGCCACTGGACCGATTTGATGCCAACAAATCCCGAATAGTCTCATTATATATTTCCAGTATTGAAGCCTAAATATTTAACAAAATCACGTCTCAATTTCAGTTTGTAGATGTAGCCACATGATAATCAAAATTAAAATATGCTGACCTGCATTTTGTAGCTCCACCCCTGATCTTTGAGGGCTTGACTAGTCTGGAAAATCTGTTCTAGAGAACGTGGTATCAATCCTTTCAAATCTGGGGTATCAGGCCTGCCCATCATTGTATAGGTCTTGCCAGAACCTGTCTGACCATATGCAAATATGCATACCTAACATAACAAGCCCAAGTCTCTATGTCAAATCACATCTAGTCTAGTTCACAGAAACACATCGAATGCAAGAGAAAGAAGATAATGAAAAGCATACTAAAGGAATCAATAATTTCTAATTATGTATATAGATCCACAGATCCAACTTGAATGCATTGCTCAAGGCCACATAAACATCAAGAATAGATATCTTTCAAAAGTACTCAACTATAGCTATAATGCCTCTGAAAAATCCGAGTGAGCTGAACATCAAGCAAAAGTCCGTCTTAAGTCATAAAATTTAACTTAGAAAATTGATGTTAGAACTACAGCTTTTAATTCTGAACTAATGAGGCCAAATAGTACGCAAAAGTAAGATGAAGTAGTCAGCTGAAAGACGAAGTAGTCAGCTGAAAGACGGGCAGCCAAATAAATAAACATACTATTCTAAAGCGCTAAATTTAAAATCACTTTCCCATTAAAATACAAATTCATAAATTAAATGAAACTTTATAGATCCATTTGTATTTAGAGCCAATGGAAAGAAACCTTGATTCATCAATCTTACAATTGAGTATTTCCAAATTGTTATAAACTTTCTAATTTATACAATCCCATAGCAAAAGAAGTTAAAATCACCTTGTAGCCATCAAGCGCACTTTGTACCAATTGCGATATTTCGATGAAAACATCCTGCTGAGAAGCCTCGTGATTGAAGACCTTATCAAATGTAAAAGGATATTTTTGCCCTGTTGATCATCAAAGAATGAATTTTCTTTTTCTTTTTTTTTTTAAATTCTAACGTTATAGTTCAAGAAAGCTTATGCACTACATAAAACTCAAAAGACTAACAGTATCATATAAGGAGTTAAAAAGTAAGCACTTATACCGCTTTGTACCAATTCAATTCCTCGGCCAAGAGCTTCTGTTGATGTAGGATAAGAAACAACCATGTCTGTCCCAACACCATCATCTGGTAGCAAAGGTCGCACTCGGCAAAACACGCGAATGTTCCCTTTAAGCTCCTAATATTGGGTGCAACTAAATTATTATTTACTAATAAGAAGAAAAGAAACTTTTTCCTATATATCAGAGAAAAAGAGTATTACAAGGATAGTGTTGTGTAATTTTTTCCTTAATTTCTCTCCCTCAATCACTTGGAATTCTTTATCAGCTAGACGATCTTGTAGTTCATGTATAAGTCTTTTCTGCTCCTCAAAACTTGTTCTTGTTTCTGAAACAGATAAGTCGGCCATCTGACAGAAGAGTAATAAATACAATGAGCACTACATGCATAAATAGCCTAAAACCATTCATTACTTGGGGAGACATCAGACATAACAATGTCAAGCAACTGTTTCAGGGGAAAAAAAAAAAAAAAAACTAATTTCCTTGCCTTTAATTTCTCCATTTTAGCAGCAAGCTGTTGTTGCAGTATATTTATTTGCTCTCTTTGAGAAGAACATGTCTCCTGTAAAAGAAATCCCACAATCTTGAAATCTAACGAGGATGGGACTGCACATTAAATATACAGAGCAAAAGGTCATAATGTCAAAAGCATTTAAGCGTAGAGGCAAAGCAAACAAACCTCGAGAGCATTTATTTTAATTGTCAGGTTATCCAATTGTGCGCATGAATTCCCTGTAAATTCTTTGTAGTATGCTACTTCATCAGTTAAAGCCTTTACTTGTCCCAATTGCCGGTCACGATCATCTCTAATTTGTTTCAATTCTTCACGAAGACAATTCAGCTCCTGTACTAGCACATCTTTTTGCTTTGTAGCCTCTTCCATTGAAGCCTAAGAAACAAAGATAGAGAAAGGAGAAAAACAACAGAAGAGAATATTAAGACATTTACAGTGAGGAGTAAGATAAGGAATTTATAATAATAGCATAATAGCATCTAGCTTATGTCCCCAAAGCTCCACTCTCCTGAACCGCCTATAATAGCATGTAAACTTGTTAATAAATAAGGTGGAAATCAAGTGCCTTGCACAAAGGATGTTGCCAATAATCAACAAAAGGACTGCAAGGCTAGCTAACAATGCAAAGCTCTAGTGGTACTGCACTCTATCACACCCAAGACTAAAAATTCCAATGTCTCCACAGCGCATATCACTGTTACCTTATTTTCCACATAAAATGGGAAAAATCTGTGAAATTAAAACTCTTAGTTGACAAAGCATTACAAAGAAAACACTCAGCATCCTAAGAGAAAACATATCTAGTAAAAAGACTTACTTTAACAGATGCCAACTGATCCTGCAATGCCTTGTTGTGACCTCTTACATTGCTTAGGTTTTCAACAATGGTCGCTTTCTCCATTTCCAGTCTTTTATGTGATTCATTGGTTGATTCAAGATCTGACTGGAGGCGACTGTTATAATGTTGTAGACTCATATTATACTCTTGAGAACGCTTGTACAAGTCCTCGTTTGAATTTGCCTGCAAAACTCAGCAATTTCAGAAAACAGAAACAAGGAAGCAATATAGCTGTAACGTGATCATGCTAGAGTCGATGATAGAATATACCAGGGCAGGAATATTTTTTGGGTATAAAATCATGGTAACATCTAATGTTCAACAGGTAAATGTTTCTTGCTGAGATAATTATTTATGATTTTGCAGTACCTTCCGCTCAAGAACTAATTTCTCTTGCCGAACTTTCTCAAGCTCAGTTGAAAGGGAATCTTGCACCTTTTCAGCCGCACTTCTGGCTTCCTTTTCTCTTCTATGACATTCAATTGCTTCCTGATCATCATACAACAACGGATCATCAGGAAAAAGGAAACTTTAAGGATCATTCAGTCACGGTGTTGTATGGCTAGCAATCTTACCATCTTACACGACTCTTCCTTTGCAATTTTCTCTTCCAAAGAAGAATTTGTCTGTCGCAAATCTGATATTGTCTCATTCAACTCCTCAATCTTATTTTTCATTTGAGTCTCTGAGAAAGTATGGATGTATGATAATTACTTCAGTGTTCCATCAAGAGAAATGTTAAATTATGAGTTGCAATAAAAAACTTAAGCAGGAAATTCTTTGAAAATTTTCTTTTGTGAAAACATAGTGCATTGTCTAGGTAGCAAATAAATTTTCAGGACTTAAACAATGTCGACATACAACTCAATTCCCAACAAACAAGGCAAAAGTGCGTATTTTTCTAATACTCTTCACTTCAGGTTATTGAAAAGAATGTGTGACAAAAATTGCAGCAACAATATATATATACTGGGCAGTTTACTTGTCACAAAGCTTGATATCCAAAAGAAAATGAAAAATGAATCCTTCCATCGTAGCAAAGTAAGCAAGCATATGAGCAAAGGTTTCAACACTAGAAACAACCTCAATTCTAGCCAACACAGTTAAATTACGAGTTGGAGAGAAACTTACCAGTATCAGTGCACTTCTTCTCAGCAGATTCAATTGCAGACTGAAGATCTTCCTTTTCTTTTTGTAAGTACTTTGCACACTGCTTAAACCTCTTAATAAGATCTGCCATATGCTCCATTTTTTTCTGCAAAATAAGTGGGAAAACTATGAAATAAACACAAAGGAAGACCCAAACGCTAACAAAATTGAAATCATCGATTAGATGGGGAACGATCTGGATAAAGATTCCATGAGATAAAGAAACCTTATTATCATATGGGTTTCCCTTTATCGGCTTCTCGTTCAATAAGGCCTCCACGTTTTCTTTGGTGTACTCGACAGTGCTACACTCTGAACCATCGGCACCGCCAACATCATTTGCTGTATTAGTTTCAGGCCCTTTGTTCACTGAGGTAAATGGCCTCCTTCCCCTGCCGGTGGTTCCCAGTCTTTCCATCCTTTCTGCTCCAATCCTCCGACGTTTGTCAAGGGGGTTTTCTTCAGCAGCTGCCTTTTTCTAATCCAACGCAAAATAAATAAAAGAAATACTTATGCCCCATTTCCTACTCTTGTTCTAATTCTAATTCTAATGCAGAAAACATAAAGTGCAAAAAGTTCTCTAGTAACATTAGAAACAAACAAGATTTGGAAGATATTTGCTGCAGTCGAAACACATACAGAGGGGGAATCATCCGGTAGCATAATTTCGATTTTCAAAGGAAATACTCCATTTTTATGTAAAACTAAGATGGAAGAAAACGCACAATCTATTTATCGTAACCCCTCCGTCAATTTAAAAATCAGACAGCATAACCAAACTTTATTGCAAGAAAAACGAGACAAAAAGTTTTTTCATTTCACATGTTTCTTCCCACAAAATCTTTCACGCCCCAGCAAACCCATTAATTCATAAATGATAAGGAAAGGCTCACATTTAAGGGGCTCTGCGGCGGCCTGTTCTGGTTCCTAGAAGCCATATCTGGCTTCGCAAAATGGCGATTTCCGCAGAATCTCTTCGAATCGTGCCTGATTTGGAGGGATTCTAGGGTTCTTCACAGTTCACGCAGACAAAGAGAGAGCAAGAGAAAGAAGCTAAGGAGCAGCCGTGAGGAATGGAGAGCGTGAAATTTGAATTTGGATGCGCCTCTGATATGAGACTGAAAGTGGAGCCGGAATATTTTAAAAATAAATAATAAATAAAAGCGGTTCAGTATAGCGCCCCGGTTCAAATTTGAAAGCAACGGTCATCTCTATTATTTGAGTTACATATTAAGTTAAATTAAAGTAAGTTCCATTTACAGTACAGTGCCACAAAATTCAAAATCATAATGGGGTGCTTATTGACAAAATAAAATCTCTGTGCATTATTAGCTTGGTTTAACGTTGGAGTTGGTCAAATTAGTTCTCAGATGTCGTGAATATATAATGAATTATTTTTATCGGGTAAATTTAAATTGGTTTAACAAGTAAGTAATTTAGTAATCTGAGCTTGCTGCATTTTTTTTTGGGTCAATGCATAAGAAAATTTTTTCTGCATATATGTCGATCCGTTTAAAAGTAAATACATGTATTTGATTTAAAATACGCTGGGAGCTTTATGGTCTATGTTAGTTATAATTACATTGGCGGAAAAAAAAAAGTCAGTTATAATTACATACATCATCACCATAATTTCAATTTAATTTTTTTCTTAGTTTAATAAAATATTGGGATTGGATGGCAAAAAAAAAAATCATTGGGATTGAATTTTTATATTTC
This sequence comes from Neltuma alba, assembly GCF_004799145.2. Lineage (NCBI taxonomy): Eukaryota > Viridiplantae > Streptophyta > Magnoliopsida > Fabales > Fabaceae > Neltuma > Neltuma alba. The sequence goes on from NW_021637700.1 coordinate 18,196, forward strand.
AATTTTTTCTTATTTAGGTCATTGTAGTTAAATTTTCGTTTGGAAGCAAAAACTGTTAGGATTATGTAGTCTCTACTTTATTTCAAGATGATAATATTATTTAATGTACTGTTCAACGTTAAATATAGGTATTTCTTCTAACATGATTTTAAACATTGATTCACCACATTATAAAATATTAATCCATTCTACTAAACCTTGTTGGTCAAAAAATCTTTTAAGTCGTAGGGTCTCTTGTAAAAAAAAGAAAAAATTCTTAGAGATGAGTTTTGTTTTTGTGAAAATTAGTTTATTTTTGTTAGTTTTAAAGAAAGAAAGTTAACACACGTTGGTAATATAAAAGTTATAAAGCAATCAAAAATATTGCCCAATCTAGATTCTTACTTAATGCGTTGGTAACTTGTTGAAAACATTGCCACTCTTTTCCTTTTAATTAACGTGGTATCCATGCATGTTTCAAAATCCATTACTCTTGAAAAGTCCTAATGCATTAACTATGTCATTTAACATGCTCACCGTTTCTTTGCAACTTCTTTCTTTCAGTTGAGCCTCCATCCAATGTACCAAGTCTTCTGCATGGCTAGTTTCTTTTTTTTTCTTTTTTCTTTTTTGCTGACAAATAAGTTTAGTTGAGTTGGATCTCAAGATTTATTAGAGACAAGGCATGCAGTTTAAAAAGTGTTTAACTTGGATGCCATTGAGTTAGGAAGCGCAATGGCTCTCGTGCTCTCTAGTAAGACAACTTCTCGAGCTGGCTCCTCAAGCAAAGTAAGAAGATTTATTAGCGAGAAGCTCCAAAAAGATTAAAAAGGGTGAGACTAGCAGTGCTACGGAGAACTTGCTAGAAGGCTATTGGCTAAAGTTAGGGTCTAAACCTGCTGCGGCAAGTAATGTAAAACAAGGAACTTCCTTTGCTAATAAGTTGAAGGGTGTCTCGAGTCAGGAGGACCTATCAGATTATGATATTGAAAATGTAGAAGATGACAATCAGGAGGATTCCAAGTCTATTAGTTCCTAGGAAATGCAGAACCAGGACACAGTGGAACCAGACTTCTCTATTTCTGAGGATCCTAGGAGGAAGTTTCCTACATTTATGTTGTCCAACAAAATGAAAAAGAAGCTCTACCAAGCTTGGAATAAGGTAGTTATTGTGAAACCTCTCGACCAGTCTATTGGTTACAAAGCGTTGGAAGCAAGACTTCAGAGTAAGTGGGCTAGACGCGGCATTACCAACTTGATTAATATTGGCTATGGGGTACTTTGTAGTCAAGCTTTCTAATAAAGAAGATTATTTTTATGCTCTCACTGGTGGCCCTTGGATGATCTATGATCATTATTTAACAGTCCAACCTTAGATTCCAAAATTTCAACCAAACAGAGTGAACATTGATAAAGTAGCAGTCTGGGTTAGAGTGCCAAGAGTTACTCTGGAATATTATGACGAGGAGGCGCTTACGGTGATAGGAAATCGTATAGAGAAGACTATCAAAGTTGATATGAATACTTCACATCAACTGAGGGGTCATTTTGCTCGGATATGTGTCTTGATAGAGCTCAGGAAACAACTTATGTCAGGCTTCAAACTGGATGGTGAGGATTATTACTTGGAATACGAGGGATTGCATATGTTATGCACTAATTGTGGAGTCTATGGGCATAGGCAGGAAACTTGTCCCCAGAAAGCTAGGGTTCATGAAACAGTAAATCGGCCAATTGAAGGCGAAGTGAATGGGGCAGAATAGGGGCTGCCAGACTCTATTATGGGTGAAGTGAATGAGCAATGGAGGGTGGTGCAAAAAGTGCGCCGTCAACGGAAAACAAAGGAGAAACAAGGGGAGACTTCATGGCCGGTGAGGAAGGGTTCTAGATTTAATGTTCTCATTGATGTGGAAGGACTTAATGATGTGGTTAATGAGGAGGAAAATAAGATTAATGAAGAGCCAGCTAGATAGGAAATGACAGTACCCATTCCTAATCATCTTAGGAAAGGGAGAAGCAAGTCACAGAAAGCAAAAAAGAAGGATAATGGGCTGGTGCAGTCGAGTAAGGGACAGGTGGCAGTAGAGAGAGAGCAGGGAATACAACAGGTGCAGGAGGAGTGCGCGCACAATGCGATTGCGCTTCAAAAAAAGGAGTATTGAAAGGAGAAAAGGGCAAGAGAGTCGTTACAAAATGAGAAGAGACAAGGAGGAGATATGCTATTGATTACTATGGGGGAAGGAAATGATATGAGCAATAACGAAGAGATGATGTGTGGTGAAGATACTATACGAGAGGAAGGAGTGGCGACACAAAAGCATGGTGTGTCAGAGGATGTCTCTTATCGTAATTACCATGTCGATCCTGAAGATACTATGGATGGAGGAGGAGGGGTTGACAAAATGGGCCCATGTGGTTGTTAAGCCCAATCCTGACCCCCGCTCCAACTCAAGCCCAAAGTAATGACAAAGTGATTCCAGAGACTCAAATGTCTCGAGAAAATTAATGGGCCACTTATCTTTCTTGCAAAGTTTTATGGATAAAATTATGCATTGGAATACAAGAGGCAGCTGTGGAAGAGGCCTCTTTTATCACATGAAAGCTCTACTAAATGGGCGAAGCCCAACTTGTTAGTTTTGGCAGAAACCAAATGTAATGACATCACAAAGTTTCAGGCTCTTCATTCTTTCAGTTTTGACAACATTAAAATGGTGCCTAGCGTTGGAAGATTAGGAGGCATCATTCTGGCCTAGAGAAATGATCAAATTAAAGTTATAGTCTTAGAAGAAGATAGACAATTTTTCCATCTTGATTGTTCAAGGGTCAATGTTGCATCATTTCATCTGACTGCTGTTTATGTGGTTCCTCACTCTAATCTTCATCAAGAGCTATGGAGGAAGTTGAAGGTTATTTTAGGTGGGATTTCGAAACCTTGGATAGTTTGTGGAGACTTCAATGATATTTTCTCTTTCTCTAAAAGAGTGGGGGGAGTACATAGTAATGAGGTCCCAATGAAGTGGTTTTGGATAGAATTCAAGATTGCACATTAACAGATTTGGGTTTCTCTGGCCCTAAATTTACTTGGAAAAGGCCCCGTTTGGTTGGATTTTCCAGATTATATGACAGGTTGGATTGGGCTATGGCTAACTCCCATCTACTCCACTTATTTCCGAGATGTATTGTTAAGGTACTTCCAAGAACTTCCTTCTCTGATCATATTCCCATTCTGGTCTGTCACTGGAATGATGTTTCACATAGAAGTTCCAGTAGACCTTTCAAATTTGAGGCAATATGGCTATATCATGAGAGGTTTCTTTCCTTTCTAAAAGATAATTGGTCGGATAAGTTTGGGAAGGAATCTTGAGAGCTTGAAAGCAGCTATTCCTTCTTGGAATAGAGACGTATTTGGCTTGGTAGAAAAAAGGAAGAATAGAATTCTAGCAAGGCTCAATGGAATCCAAAAGTCTGGCTCTTATCTCGTCTCTCCTTTCCTGCATCAATTAGAGCTAGAACTTCAAAAGGAACTTGACGAAGCACTTAAGCTTGAGGAGGTTAAATGGTTTCAAAAATCAAGGGCTAAGTGGATTTCCAAGGGTGATAGAAATACCAGATATTACCATCTAAAGCTTCTATGAGAAGATGCCAGAATCTTATCACCACTCTGCAAAATGCTAATGGTGATCGGATTGATGAGGAGTCTGGGTTAAAAAATTCAGTGACTGATTATTTCAAGGAACTATTTTTCTCCAATTCATCCCCAAAAACAAAGCTTCAAACTATTTCTTCCTTTCCTTCCATTGATCAAATTTATCTCTCACAGCTAGGATCTATTCCTACAGACTTGGAGATTCATGAAGCTGTTTTTGTTATGGGGCCATATAAATCGCCTGGGTATGATGGATTTGCTCCTATATTCTTTCAAACGAATTGGAAGACAGTGAGTCTCAGTTTATGTTGTTTTGTGAGGTTTGTGTTTGAGGGTACTATATCAATTAAAGAGGCAAATAGAACTCTAGTTGCCCTTATTCCAAGAGGAATGATCCTCAGTGGGTGGAACATTTTAGGCCAATCTCCCTCTATTCTGTTCATTACAAATGTGTTTCTAAAATTATTGCTCAAAGGATGAAGAGTTTTTATGAATGACATCATTTTTCCGTTTCAAGCTAGCTTCATTCCTAGGCGTAACATTTAAGACAACATCATCATTGGGCAAGAGATTATGCACACCATAAGGAAAGCAAGGGGTAGAAAAGGATTCATGACTCTAAAAATTGATCTCCATAAAGCTTATGACAAAATCAAGTGGAGTTTTCTGCAAAAAGTGTTGATAGAGGTAGGAATGGATACTAATTTCATCAACCTTGTTATGCATTGTGTTTCTACTCCTACCTATAATGTTCTTCGGAACAGGCAACCCACAGATTACTTTGCTCCAAAAAGGGTCTTCGACAAGGGGATCCAATTTCTCCCTACTTGTTTGTCTTGTGCATGGATAAATTATCCCATCTTATCATTGACGCTGCTAATACTAGAGACTGGGAACCAATTAGAGTGACAAAGGATAGGCCATCAATTTCACACCTACTCTTTGCCGATGACATATTACTTTTTGGCAAAGCTTCAGAAAAACAAGCTCGTTGCATGGTGAAGTGTCTTGATCAATTCTGTGAGGCTTCAAGGGAGGAAGTAAGTGTAGAGAAATCCTCCATTTTCTTTTCTCCTAAAGTTCCTTTGGCTCTCCAAAGAAGAATTAGCGCCATCATAGGAATGAAAATTATGGAGGACGTTGGGAGGTACTTAGGGTTTCCTTTATATAGAAATAAGAGACCTACAGATAAATTTCACTATATAGTGGAAAGGGTTAAATCAAAACTTGATGCGTGGAAGGCAAATTGTCTCTCAAGAGCCGGAAGAATTACTCTAGCTAAGTCTATGCTAAGCATAGTGGTGCTATATCCTATGCAGGTAGCGAAGCTTCTGATGAGTGTTTGCAATGAGATTGAAAGGATACAAAGAAATTTCATCTGGGGAAGCGCACAGTTGCAGCAGGGGTTTCACCCATTGGTTAGGGAAGAATTACCCTTCCTAAAGCTTATGGGGGCTTAGGACTGAAACAGGTCTCTTCAGTTAATAAGGCCTTTGAGAGCAAAATTAGCCTGGAAGCTAGTAGTAGGTACTAATGCTCTGTGGGCCCAGGTCCTGCATCATAAATATATGAGAAGGAACGATGATAATCTCCTAAATGACTAGCAAGGGGATTCGATATTGTGGAAATTCATCTAGCCAATAGAAAGATCTAGTTGACCAAGGTAGTAGATGGCACGTGAGAAATGGTGAAGTGGTCAATTTCTTTAATGACACTTGGTAATAGATTGGGTTACTAATGGTTCCTAGGATCTCAACCGACTAGCTTTAGTTGTTAATGGTGACGTAACTTAAAGATAAATTACTAAGCTTCCCACCATTACAAAGTGCTGGGAATGACATTTTAGTGGGGAAGAACACTTCACATGGAGGCTTTTTCTGTTAAGAGTGCCTATTTCATGATTGAAAGAAACCC
>NW_021637701.1:0-94238 GCF_004799145.2 Neltuma alba
TTAAGAATAATAATAATTACTATTTAAAATTAATTATAGTGTTAAACTGACCTTCATTACAGCATCCCTTGTGGAAACGCTGTTGAACATATCTCCTCAACATGCTTCATTCCTTTAATTATATCCAAGGAAGATCTTATGATAAGCTCAAAGAAAATTTTGCATGCGTGGGTTTTGAAAATTATATAATTCAAATGATTAATGGGTTAAGGTGCAAATTTACTTTCAAGTGCAAAACAACCTGTGAAAGTTCAAAATAAGAGCAAAAATGACATCGCTGTTGACTAGGTCATATGTCAAAAGATCTTTCTACAGTGGTTCGGAAAAGAATATTTCACCGACTCTATAACAGTGTAGATATTAGTAATACACAGGCGCAGAAAATGAATTTTCTATACCAATTGTTGTTAACTAATTTAGAAAAGGCTCAACCAAAAAGAAAAGAAGAATCCTCCTCACTTTCTACACAGGTTGTAATGTGTGTAGAAAGTGTTTATATGTCAAACATGTGCGCCTGTAGCCGTGTGTACCTGGACAGGATAATGCATGTTGTATCACTTGTGGCAAGTCAAAGTAATGCCTGAATTGAAGGATACTTGGAAATGACCATTTTGAGGCTTTGGCCAATGCCACCACCCACATCAACAAGTGTTATTCCCTCAAATCCTTTGTATGTCTCAAGTACATACTTCATCATCATGGTTGACAAACAGCCATTGCACCGCCCATGAAAAATAGTTTTGAAAGTTGGATCCATTTCCATATATTCATACATAGGCATCCAATGAAATTTCTTGAACAGGTCCTCTTCCTCATCAAGAATCACTTGCTTGAAGTTTTGCCTGGCATCATGTGTACAAAACATGAAAAGATAAACACAAATGGTGATTATGAATCAAAACATGAAAGCCTACCAATTTTTACGTAGGCGGGATGATTACATAATTTGAAGAATACAATGCTGGAGGTTTCATCTTCATCTGGGATTAAGCATTTACCACTTGGAGATAGACCATAAAACCTCCTTCCTGCCGTGTTGATCAATTTGTTGGAAGAACAACTCAAGAGAGAGTAATTAGAAAGCAAAAACAACATTCGGTCAAGCCGACGAGCCATGCCAGCATATGGATTTTCGAGCTTGGAAGCGATTTTAGAGGGAGACATGCCTTCAGGGCTTCCTTTACCAATGATCTCAAACAAGTTCAGATCAATAGCAGCATTTAACACTGCAAGGTAAATGGGATCAGACGCCAACACCAGAGGATTTAAAGAGGAATTAGAATCATATTCATGATTCTCAATGTTGGTACTCATAGTTGCTACAGCTTCTTCTTGTTGTAGATAGACTCTCTAGTAGTAACTACGGAGGATGATAGAGCAAACTTAGAATCTAAAAGTTCTCACTGCCTGATTTTCTAGGTCTAGTTATGTTGGTATTTATACGGTGTAATTGAATAGTGAGACCCTGCGTTATTGCATTGAGTCCTAATACAAGTTATACCATTATGATGCTGACAACAGGACAACTTTATATAAATTTTTTTAAAAATATAGTATAAATTTGACCTTTGACAATTGAAGTCTTTTGTGATATTGAATGTAATAGCAACAACGCATTTATCGGTGAAAATTATTTAGAATAAAAAACAAACGATAAATGTTCGCTTTGAAAATTTGTACAATTTTGATTCTTTTATAGCAAAGTCGCATGAGTTCAATAAAATTGTATAATTTAAATTCTTCCATGGGCATGGAGCAGATAATAGGCGGAAGTATCAACCTATATATCTGTGTGCGTATATTATATGCAATATAGAATTCATCAAAGTGATCACATTCTGATAGTTTAATTAATAGTACGTAAAACTTCAAATTTTATAAAATAATTCTTTTAAGGATAGACACCCATGCATGATCAAGACAAGAAAAAATATAAATATATTTTCGCATCCATATTTTCTGACTTTAATTTTTTGATGTAGTTTGCCAGTTAATTGGAAGCGATTCTGATTTTTTTTTTTTTTTTGATAAAGTGGAAGCTATTCTAATGTATAAGTTTGTACTATTGTGCAATTCAATTACTAAGAACTTCAGTGAGGGTGTATAACTATTTACAGTCTTTATAACACTAAATGTAGAAGCTGGTTGAAAAACTCATTTGGTCTACGTTATAGGACCGTAATCTTTTTATATATCTCATTAATTAATTTTTTCTCAAATTATCCTATTCATTATGATTTCTTTTAAAATTTCATATTGAAATCTCAATCATTAAAAGTTAAAATTAGGGTCATTTAGGACCTATCCAATACATAAAATTTAAATATATTATATCCATTACTTGAAAATAACTTACTATTACGGAAATTGGGTCTTCGGAGTTTGAGAAAACATCATCATCATACGACACACACATAAATGATGCAGCAAAAATCGGTCAATTTGGATCGCATTTTATTATAATTATTTTGTGGATGTGGGTCAAAATTTCCCCAAGCAAAAAGGGGGGGAAACAATATAATTCAAAGGAAAAATATTTTTTCTAATGATTATAATTTTAATATGGTCAAAGACTCAAGGGTAAGCCTTTCGTGTCGGAATGTTTTATTTACTTTTTGTTTTAAATTTTACAAGAATCTGGATTCTAAAAATTGTGATAGTGATAACATTTTCAAGTGCCTTTACAAAAATTTTACAAGAAATGAAATCTTTTTTATTATTTTATTTTTTTTAAAAGTGAAATCTTTGTTATTTACTAAAAAACTTAAGAGATACGGATAGAAATAAAGAATATGATGACGATAATATCCGCCAACATTATTAAATTGTCGTTTATCTTTTTTCAGCTCATGCACGCGCGCACGCACACATATATGTATGTTATTACTATTACTTAGATAATAGTATTTGGATAGGCAGAAAAGGAAAATTATATTACCTCCAATTCTTAATATAAGAGCCAGCTAATTAATTTAGAGATATCAAGAAATTAATTAATAAATTATTTATAACAACATATATGGACTTCTCCAATTTGCCATATTTAATCTTGTGTATTGAAATAATCATAGGATATTTTTGGGGGAAAATTATAAATTTAAGAGACAAATCAGATTAAAGTTTTATATTTAGGTTTAAATATAATCCCCTACTAACTCTCATATCATAAACTAAAGGTAGTAACAGGCAAAATCTTACAAAACGAGAAAGAATATTTGCAACTTCATTGATCCGCTGGGAATTCAAAAGGGACTGCCAGATTTGCTGTTGGCTTTCATTATATTGTAAGGGTTAATATGCAAATTTGTTTAGGAAGTTTTTACTTAGAAGTTTTGGGTATCTAGAAGTTTATTTTGGTAACAAATTTGCTTTGAAAGTTTAAAATCACAATAATATCGTCCCCTACAATAAAAAAACTAATATTGATTGTTAAAATAATAACACTAACTATTAATATTTTTAACAGTATAAGACAATAGTGTTACAATTTTAATGGTATAGAACAAATTTGCTTCTAAAAAAACTTTCGGATATCTAATCCTATTGAGTGACAACTTATATGGCAAATTTATACCTTAACCCTATATATTATGCATACTTATGTTATTTACCCAAGGGTTGATATAATTTTTGGTCCCTCAAGTTTATTCTTATTTTGGTTTTGGTCCCTTAAATTTCAAACCATAGCTTTTGGTTTCTTAAATTTCTTTTCGTCTAAAATATTGGTCCCTATAATTTAATAAATACCTAGACTATTTTACCTCTTAAGAGATCAAAAACTATGATTTAAAACTTAAGGGACCAAAATCAAAATGAAAGTAAACTGGGTCAATGATTATATTTGCCCTTTACACAAACTAAAAATTCTTCGTGCATGGAAATATTTTAATTTTCTGGAACACATATAATTCGGAAAAAGATATACAAAATTTATCAATATGAAAAGTCAGTTAATTGTTAATAAACAATAAAAAATAATTTATTCATTCACCAAAAAAATAATTTATTCTATACGTTGTCACATCATAGATAATTAGATAGTCAATGAATCCTAATGGATTACTTTAATTTTAAAACATACATTATGGAGTCTATTTAATAAATATTATGTCATCACAAGGTTTTATTTGAAATATCTCTTCATATTTTATTAAAAGATGATATTCTCGTGTTCTTTTGTTTTTTTTTTTTTTTTGACCTCAATGGCATTCTCGCGTTCATGGTTACGATTAGTAGTATTTTTTTTACTAAATATTCAAAAACAAAAAATATAATATAGTGATGGGAAGAGAGAGAAACAAAATTAAATTTAAAATAATTCAAAATTCTCTACGAAATGAACACTTGTCATCTGAAATTTAACAAGGCATGAAATTAGTGTGACAATATGACATTCAAATATTCAATCTTCCGTGAAACATTTTTGGTAAAAAAAAAGAGAAAATCGCAATTAAAGACTCTAGAATTTGAAAAACATAGATAGAGATCCATAACAACTTCACTATGGCTTTTGACAATAATAATATGTCATGAACTTGTCAAAATCCATAATGAGATTGTCACGGGTCTTTATCTGTGTTTTTCAAATTCTAGAGTCTTTTTTTGCAGTTTCTCCAAAAAAAAAAAATCTTGCGTGAAACATAGTTTAAAATATCAAGCCACATGAAAATCAGAAAATGTGAAATATTCATTAGTTGGCCCAAAATTTTTAATAGTTGTACTTTTTTTTCAAAAATAACCAATAATTCAATAATGTCTAATAAACTCCTACAATTCAAGATATGAGGTTTGAAGTTAAAAAAAAAAAAAGACTTGTATTTAGGGATCACGATGTCAGTTAGAAGATAGTATCATAGTATCATGTTATGGTGAAAAAAGGCACATTTTTCCTTAAAAATATTTTTGTGGATACGTTGCGATCCAAAAATTTAAAATAGACTAGCTACGCCCAGATAAAGGTATTAATATTTCCTCATCATACTATAAATAATTTAGTTGAGGCTCTATTGATTTTTTCCCCTATAAGCATAGATATACTCCTATTAGATATAATCTTATTCAAGACACTACTCGACTAAATGTGAGCACATTTCTCAGTGGGAATTTGAACTTTGATTCATTACATTATGAGAGATTAGTCCTTTTCACTAGACTTAAGTGCTGTTTGTTGAGGTTCTCTCTTTGTTGATGAGATGATTTTAGAAGTCATATTCTTTTTTTTTTTGCTAAAACATAGGTACCCTCCTATTAGAGGTAATTATATTCGAGACACTATCAGGCACTAAATGTGGGCACCTCTCCTAGTAGGGATTCGAATCTTAGTTTACCACGTTGTGGGAGACTAGCCTTTTTCGTTAGACCCAATCCCTGTTGGTTAGAAGTCATATTTCTTTCGGCTTGGTGATACAGTTGGGAACCAGAACTAGCCCACTTTGGGCGTAGTGAAAAATGGGGCAAGGTGAGTTGATTAAGATTTTATCAACTTTGGCTAGCCCACTTTTCCTTATCCATATCTAGTACCAGATAGTACTTTAAATATAATTGTCTTTGACACATGTACTTATAAAATTCACCACGAAATCCAATTCCTCAAAACATGAAAGGATTAGATTTGGAAAAAAAAAAAAACATTTATGAACAAGGCCAGTTTCATTTTCAATATAATTTTGTTTTCTGATTTTACTAAACGTATTGAAAAAATATCTTTACAGTACACATCAATCTTTATGGGGTAGCAATACATGATAGAACTGCAATATGACATATAAAAATACCAGCAATGTTTTTTTTTTTTTTAACAGTCAGTGAGCAAATGAGTTTCATATTTATAATTTTATACCTACCCATTCCATACAAAAAGGGCTTCCCTTAGGCTTTGAGAATACATATATACACACACATATCCTCAGGAGTCAGGGTATATAATTTATCATTGTACTGATAAACTAGATTTAAAAACAATTTTTTGTTTTGATATTTTTTTTGCCTCAAATACATGAAATAGAATATACGTAAGATAAAGATAATTACTCAAGCATGAATTAAACAAAAGGCATACTTGTTAGAAGTAAAAACCATTTAAAAATGTATTGAGAAGATAACTTACTTTTTCTTGCAGCACGCATCGTCCGTTCTGTTGGCACTTGATGTGTTTGTAGTTAGTCAAGTTGCTTAGGATTGCCAGCAATGCCTCTGCTTGGAAAAAAAAACCCACCAATGCCATCCATTCCGTATCAAAAGGGCTTCCCTTAGGTTTTGAAGAATACACACAGAGACACACACACACGCGCGCACTCAGGGTGCATAATTATCATTGTACTGATAAATACAATGATAAACTATAAAATAAAAATTATTAAAAAAACAATTTTTATATTATTTTTGCATCAAATACATGAAATAGAATCTACATAAGATAAAGATAATTAATTGAGTATGAATTAACAAGCATATTTGTTAGCTGGTTAAAAAAAAAGCATATTTGTTAATAAATAAAAATCTTTAAAGATTTATTGAGAAGATAACGCACCCCATCACATGTTACTTTTTCTTGCAGTTCAGATCATCCATTTTGTTTGGCACTCGACGTGCTTGCAGTTAGTCAAGTTACGTTGGATGCAAAGTTTGTGAATTCGTCACCCATGACCTCATGGATTTTCGGGCATATGGCATGTTTGGATTCAGACTTGATGGATAGATGTACCACCTCATATCCTTAATATAAGAGCTAATTGATTAATTTGAGTAGATTAAGAAAATAAGTTAAATTAGTTATTTATAATAAATGGGTGTTATCTTTCCTAAAATATCTTGACTATAACTATTATTTGTAAAAAAATAAATATGATAAACAAAGTGAATTGTGATATTATATTTAGGATTAAAATAAAAGTCAAATAAATTCTCATAGTAAGCTCCGGGGTTAGTAAATTATATGTCCATGCTTTTCCTAGCTAGAAGCGGATGTAGGAGAGTAACCAGGGATACTTCCGATCATCGTTGGATATGTGGCTCTAGTCTCAAAATCACCTCAATTCCTTCTGCCATTGCGGAATTGAATGGATTATTTTATGTCTATGCTGATCCAAAAAACGTGGAAACATAATCCTTCACGCTAATTGCAATGAAGCCATTAGCTTAGTCAAAAGGGGGAACGATGAAAACAACTCCTTTAGAGATATTATTGAAGATGTTAGATTACTTGCTCATAGAAATTGAAAAGTACTGCCTCCAAATTATAAAACCTCATTTGTAATTTACAAATAAGATTTTATAATTAAAACTGGAGGTATTATTATCTAGACATAAATAAAAGGAGTTTCTAGGTGATTTTGATTCTTTAGCAAAATTCCCCCATTTTATGGAAAATTCCTTTTGTATTCTTGATCAATCACCACTTTCTTTGGCAAAAGTTTGAGGTAGATGAAATAATGACTACAAAAAATAAGACTTTTTGTGACAAATAAAAAAGTTACAGATCAAAGTGTAACTTTTCAGTCGCCGCTCAAAGTATGTCTTTTAGAATAACTTTCAGTGGCAACTTATTTGTTGCTATTGAAAGTAAGACTTTCAGCAGCAACTCTAGAAAATCACCCTAAAAGTTTGTCTTTTAGTGATAATTGTTTTAATCGCTGCTGAAAATATGATCTTCAATGGCAACTTTTTCAAGTTGCTCTTGAACGTCTCACATTCAGTGGTGCTTCTAACAAGTCATTGCTGAAGAACAGACTTTTAGTGGCAACATTTTATATCACTGCCAAAAGATTGTAAAGGGCCGACTGTCATTAGTGATCGTATTTACATTTATTGTTTTTAATTTTGGCTAAAGTATACATTTGGTCTTTTAACTTTATGTAAAGTTTCAGTTTAGTCCATTAACTTTAAAAAATATACTTTTAGTCCTTTAACTCCAAAATTGTTAGTCTTAAATGATGATTTTTTGTAACAATCATGGTTGTTTTGAATATTAAACTTAATATATTAGTATTTAGTACTGTTTTATCAGCATTTAAAAACTTAATATCATCATTTTTTGTTAACAGTTTTATGGTTAAAAGACTAAAAGTTTACTTTTTTAAGTTAAGAGACTAAAATGAAACCTTGTATAAAGTTAAAGGACTAAAAGTATACTTTAGCCTTTAATTTTTTATCCAAATTGCTTTGTCTTACTTATAAATTAAATTGATATATAATATGATAATACATATAATTATTTTAGAGAAATCACATAACATGTGCTATAATTAAGTAATAGAGTAATTCTTTTAATCTTCTCATATTAATCAACTGAGTCTTATATTAAGGACTAGATATAGTATTGCACACATATTTCATTCCTTAGTCATAAATTATTATATTCAAATGTTACATCACCCTTTATTTATTCTATATATAACATAAACCGCACATACCTTGTCACATGCATTATTCATAAACCATCTATATGTGTGTGTGTGTGTGTAAATAGTGTGACTCTCTTTAGACTCGGATCCGTACAAAGAAACATGACGACAATCTAGTTTATTTATAAAACTCAATGACTCCCAAAGCAGTGGAGGCAACACGAGCTGCAATACGGTAGCTAGAAAAGCCACTATCTTTGCAAAGAGCTTCAAATTTTTCCTCTGTTCTTTCCTTCCCACCAGGTTGCACAAGCATGAGGTTGTCAGCAATTGATACATGCTTATGGCCGTCGCTTCCGTTTGGTAATTCTGGCATTAGAAGGTCAATAATAATAAGCTTTCCTTCATTTTTGAGAGATATGTGGCAGTTTCTTAATATTTGAATGCAGGTTTCATCTCCCCAGTTATGAGTTATAAACTGCAAGAGATTAAACATATAGCTTACCATTAGCAAAACCTAGGAATAATAATTAATTACTCTGTAAAATTATTTGTAGTGTCTAACTGACCTTCATCATTATAGCATCACCTTGTGGAACGCTTTTGAACATATCTCCTCCAACATGCTTCATTCCTTTAATTACCCAAAGATCTTATGGTAAGCTCAAGGAAAAATTTTGAGTGCATGAGTTTTGAAAATTACATAATTCAATTGATTAATACGTTAAGGTGCAAATTTTTTCATAAAATTAGATTCAATATGCGTCAAACACCATATACTTTTGTCAAATGCAAAACTACCCGTAAAAGGTTAAAATAAGAGCAAAAATGAGAATGCCATTAACTATGTCATATGTCAAAAGTTCTTTTTACAGTGGTCTGGATAAGAATTTTTACACCCATTCTATAACCAATGTAGATATATAGTTAATATGCACAGGCGCAGAAAATGATTTTTCTCCACCATTTGCTAACTAATTTAGAAAAGGCTAACCAAAAAGCAAACATAAAAAATGAAAATGACAAAAAGAAGGCTGAAATTGTGATTTCCAAATTCAGGAAGCTACGAGTCATAAATAACATAAAAGGAAGTAAACTCAAATTGAAATTTTAAAATAAAATAAAAAAGAAAAAAAAATACCCCTTTGAAATTCAAGGAAGAAAAATCCTCCTCATTTTCTACACAGGTTGTAATGCGTAGAAAGTGTTTATATGTCAAACATGTGCGCCTGTAGCCGTGTGTACCTGGACAGGATAATGCATGTTGTATCACTTGTGGCAAGTCAAGGTTAATGCCCTGAATTGAAGGATACTTGGAAATGATCATTTTGAGGCTTTGGCCAATGCCATTACCCACATCAACAAGTGTTGATATTCCCTCAAATCCTTTGTAAGTCGCAAGTACATACTTCATCATCATGGTTGACAAATCAGCCATTGCCCTGTGAAAAGCAGTTTTGAATGTTGGGTCCATTTCCATATATTCATACACAGGCATCCCATGAACTTTCTTGAACAGGTCCTCTTCCTCATCAAGAATCACTTGCTTGAAGTTTTTCCTGGCATCATATATACAAAACATGAAACGGATAAACACAAATTGGTGATTATGAATCAAAACATGAAATGCTTACCAAATTTTTACGTAGGCGGGATGATTACATAATTTGAAGAATACAATGCTGGAGGTTTCATCTTCATCGGGGATTAAGTATTTACCGCTAGGAGATAGAGCATAAAACCTCTCATTAAGTTTGTTGGAAGAACAAGTCAAGAGAGAATAATTAGAAAGCAAAAACAACATTCGGTCAAGCCGACGAGCCATGCCCGCATATGGATTTTCGAGCTTGGAAGCAATTTCAGAGGGGGACATGCCTTTGGGGTTTCCCTTACCAATTATCTCAAACAAGTTCAACTCAATAGCAGCATTTAACACTGCAAGGTAAATGGGATCAGATGCCAACAACAAAGAATTTAAAGAGGAACTAGAATCATATTCATGATTCTCAATCTTGGTACTCATAATTGCTATAGCTTCTTTTTGTTGTAGATAGTCTCTCCAGTAGCAACTATGGAGGATGAAAGGGCAAACTTTTAATCTAAAAGTTCCCACTGCCTGATTTTCTAGGTCTAGTTAAGGTGGTATTTATATGGCGTAATTAAATGGTGAGACCCTGCATTATTGCATTGAATCCTAATACAAGCTATACTCATGTGATGTCAACGGTACAACTTCTTATAAATTTTTTAAAAATATAGTATAAATCTGACCGTTGACCATTGACATATTTTGTGATATTAAATATAAGCAACGGATTTATCGTTGAAATTTATATTTAGAACAAAAAACAAGCTGCTAAACGTGGGGTTTGAAAAATTGTACAATTTATGATTCTCTTACAAGCAAAGTTTTATGAGTTCAATAAAATTGTATAATTTATAATTCTTCTATTGGGCATGAAGCAGATAATTTAATTGGCAGAAGTATCAACCTATATGTCGATCATTCTTGATAATTGATTAGTGGTAAGTCAAACTTCAAATTTTATAAAAGATTAATTTTAAGGATAGACACACATTCATGCTCAGGACGAAAAAATATTAACATATTTTTGCATGCATATTTTGTGACTTTCATTTTTTTTTTTTGATGTAGTTTGCCAGTTAATTGGAAGAGATTCTTTTTTGTTTTTTTTTGTTTTGGTGTGGATAAAGTGGAAGCTATTCTAATTTATAATTTTTTTTACTAGTGTTCAATTCAATTACTAAGAACTTTACTGAGTGTGTATAACTATTTACACTCTTAACACTTTTGAAACATCATCAATTCATCATCATACAAAACACACACTCACACAGACATGACATGAAAATCTTTTTTATTATTTTATTTTTTTTAAAGTGAAATATTCTTTATTTGCTAAAAAGCTTAAGCGATAATATCAAAATCTTCAACTATTATATAAAAAAAATCTAAATATTTAGTAAGGATAGAAATAAAAAATATGATGAGAATAATATCCACCAATATTATTAAATTGTCTTTTATCTTTTTTCAGCTCATATATACATATATATATATATATATGCACACACACACACAATTATTATTACTACTACTTAAGTAATAGTATTTGGGTGGGAAGAAATGGAAAATAGTATTACCTTCGATCTTTAATATAAAAGTTATATAACTAATTTAAGGATATCAAGAAGATTAATTAAATCTGTTATTTGTAACAAATATATATGGACTTTCCTAAGCTATTATATTTAATCATGCGTATTAAAATTATCATAGCACAATTTGGGGGTGGAGGAATTATAAATTTAAGAGACAAATTAGATTAAGATCTTATATTTAAGACTAAATCAAACTCCTAGCTAATTTTTACATCAAAAACTTGAGGTAGTAATAAGCTAGATCTTACAAAACGAGAGGGAATATTTGCCACTTTATCAATCTGCTGGCGATTTCAAAAGGGATTGCTAGATCTGTTTTTGGCTTTCATGATATATATCATGGGTAGTTATGTTATTTACACAAGAGTTAATACAATTTTTGGTTCCTTAGTTTTCATAAGTTTGGTCACTCAAATTTCTTTTGGTTTGAAATATTGATCCCTATAATTTAATAAATATCTGAATCATTTTGCTCTTTGAAGGACCAAAACCAAAATGAGGGTTAATTTGAAGGATCAAATATTATATTAATCCTTTACACAAACTAGAAGTTCTTCAGGCATGGAAATATTTTAATTTTTTGAAACACATATAATTCGGAGAAAGATATTCAAAATTTATCAATCTGAAAAGTCAGTTAATTATTAATAACTAATAAAAATAATTCATTTATTGACCAACAAAATAATTTATTTTATGCGGCGTCATATCATAGATAAATAGATAATCAATGAATCGTAATGGATTATTTTAATTTTAAAACATACATTATTGAGTCTATATTTAATAAATATTATGTCATTACAGGGTTATATTCCAAATATGTCCCATATTTTATTAAAACATGATATTCTCGTGTTCTTTGTTTCGGAGTTCATTGGTATTCTCGTGTTCGTAGTCACACCATTATTGGTAATTTTTTTGACTAAGTATTCAAAGAGAAATAAAATATAATATAGTGGTGGGAAGAGAGAGAATGAGTGGAAGAAAATTAAATTTAAAATAATTCAAAATTCTCTATCAAATGAACGCTTGTCATCTGGAATTTAATCATGCATGAAACATAATTTAAAATATCAAGCCACATGAAAATTAGAAAATTTAAAATATTCATTAGTTGGCCCAAAAATTTCTAATATTTATACCTTTTTTCAAAAATAACCAATAATCCAATAATATCTAATAAACCCAATTAATTCAAAGTATACAACTAAAGATATGAGGTTTTGAAGTTAAGGAAAAAAAAGTTGTATTTAGAGATCACAATGTTAGTCAGAAGATATCATAATATCATGTTATAGTGAAAAGCTAGGAAAAAAATCAGACCAAACCGGTTCATTCAACCAAAAAAATCAGTGAATCAGCCAATGGCCCAATTTAGTTTGGCTGTTGAATCAGATAGGAGTCGAACTCGTAGTGAACTAGTCAAACCGGAGTGAACAGGTAAAAACCAATGTGAATCGGTGATGAACCGGTTCCATTGGTCTTATTTTGTTCATTCAATTCTTAATATCTTAGTCACTGTAAATTTGAGTGAATTTTAATGATAATTTTGGTATTAATAATTATTAATTTTAGTTAGTGATGAATTATAAAGATCAAAATTCTCAATGTTATTCTACTTTGTTATTTTGATATTTAAACTATTATTATATTTTCTTATATTTTGTCATTACTTATTAGTGATTATTAACGTTCTTAAATTTTGTTATTTTCAGTTAAATTGTATTATTCTAATATGGCCGGTTTGATCTCGAGTTGATTCTGTTCTGATCAATTAATCCTTGAACGACTATCTCAACCAATTTAATTTCCTGTCCTTTTTTTTTTTTTGGTTCCTTAGTGAAAAAAAGCACTTTTTTCGCTAAAAATATTTCTGTGGGGATTTTTTTTTTACCCTGCCATAATATCACGTTAGCAAGCAATGTGCCGGTAAGTTTATTATCAATTCGAAAAATACGTTGTGATCCAAAAATTTAAAACAGACTAGCTCTACCCAGATAAAGGTATTAATATTTTCCCATCATAACATAAATAATTTAGCTGAGGGTCTATTGATTTG
Organism: Neltuma alba; assembly: GCF_004799145.2. Classification (NCBI taxonomy): domain Eukaryota; kingdom Viridiplantae; phylum Streptophyta; class Magnoliopsida; order Fabales; family Fabaceae; genus Neltuma; species Neltuma alba. Next base: position 13,588 of record NW_021637701.1, read on the forward strand.
TTTCTAAACATAGGTATGCTCCTATTGGAAGTAATTCTATTTAAAATATTATTGGGTACTAAATATAAACACCTCTTCCAATTAAAATTTGAACTTTAATTCGTCTTATCATGAGAGACTAACCTTTTTAACTAAACCCAAGGCATTTTTGTTGAGGTTTTATTGATGACCATGTTGGAAGTCAGATTTCTTTCGGCTTGGCGATATAACTGAGAACTGGAACCGGCCCACTTTGGGCCTAGGGAAAAATGGGGCAAGTTGAGTTAATTAAGATTTTATCAACTGTGGTGGGTCATGGCAGCTAGCTCACTTTCTTTAGTAACTGATACTACCTCTAATTTCGGAAAACTGATAGTACCTCTAATTTCGGAAAACTTCAAAAGGATTAGATTTGAAAAATAAATACGTTTATGAACAAGTTCAGTTTCATTTTCAATATAATTTTATTTTCAGATTTTACAAAAAGTATTAAAAAAATTATCTTTACACATCAATCTTTTTGGGGGTAGCAATACATGATGGAACTGCAATATGACATATAAAAATACCAGCAATGCTATTTTTTTTTTAACAGTCAGTGAGCAAATAAGTTTCATATTTATAATTTTATACCTACCCATTCCATACAAAAAGGCTTCCCTTAGGCTGAGAATAAATACACACACACACACATCCTCAGGAATCGGGGTATGTAATTTATCATTGTACTGATAAACTACATTAAAAATCAATTTTTTGTTTTGATATTATTTTTGCATCAAATATGAAATAGAATATCCGTAAGACTAAGACAATTACTCAAGCACGAATTAAAAAATAATAATTGTTAAGAAATAAAAACCATTTAAAAATGTGTTGAGAAGATGACTCACTTTTTCTTGCAGCATGCATCATCCGCTTTGTTGGCACTTGATGTGTTTGTAGTTAGTCAAGTTACGTTTGGATGCAAAATTTGTGCATTGGTCACACATGACGTCATAATTAAGTTCATCAGGCACTGTTCTGATCATGCATGCTTGCCTTTACATATCGTACGTAACCCGCTGTGGTAAGTTGTTTGATTTTATAGACACCAGGATTGTAGAAATGTCAATGATAGACTTTTTTTAGTAAGACTTGATGGATAGATGTACATTATATGCCCACACGCTTTTTCTAGAAGGGAAGTCGTTGACGCCTTCCATGGTGAATACGTTACTTTGGAAGGGGATGGGTCAGTTCTAAATGGCGGGGAGTAATCAGGAGTACCAGTGATTGTAAACTCACCTCAATTCCTTCAGCTATCCCAGAATTGAATGGATTTTTTCAAGGGCTCCATCCGTGCTCATCCAAAGGATACAAGAACGTAATCCTTCATACAAAAACCATCCCTTTAGGGATATTGTTGAGTATGTTAGATTACCTGTTCATAGAAATTGGAAAGCATTATTTATATAGGCACAAACATGTGGCTATGGGGGTTACGTTGTAATGCTTATTCTTTAGTGAAATTCTCCTATTCTATGCTATGGAGAATCCATTTTCTATCCTTAATCAATCACCATATTCTTTAGCAAAAGGTGGAGGCTGATGAGGGAATATTGGCTTGTATTCTTTTGTTATGACTTAATGTGATTCAGTTCCGACTCATTGTAGCAATTTCTGTGAAATTTACTCCTCAACACGAACATATGCTTTTCTGGTCCTTTTTATAAAGCAAATAGAAAAACTTTTTTGATCCTATTTATATGTCATCTCATAAATTTTTTAACATGAATGTACTATTTTACCCTTTATTGATTATTCTACAAATTGTTATTTTCACGAAAAGTATATATATTAAGTAGGAGTAAAGCTAAAAAGTTGTTAAATCTTAAGGCAAAGTTAATGTGGTTTATTATTTTTCTTGACTCCGACGAAACATGTAAAACATTTGTTATGTATTCAACAAGGAAAAAAATCAGACAAGATTGACTGGTTTACCTGAAAAACCGGTGGGAGAGATATAATTGTTAGGGGGATTAAAGAGAAGCTAAAATATAGAAAGGAAAACTCACTATTTTGATACTTCTCCATGCTAAGTAATTATCTTAGCTAAATAAATTCCTTTTTTGGTTGCAAATTATCTCTTTCATGCATGTTGCTAACTTCTTAATTAAATATATAATTATAGTCTCTCTGTTGTTAACTTGTTATCATTCTCACGTTGTCTGAATTTTTGTTTGTTCTTTAGTAGCCATGATGGATATTCTAAATAACCAAAGTTCTACAAATGACAATGTCATTCCTAATACCAAATCTTTCACTCCCAATATTGAAACCTTCACTTTCGTATTGACTTCTTCATTATGTGCCAAAATTGATCCTGCATAGGCACATGTTGCCTACAAAAAAAAAGGGACACAAAATATATATGCATGCCTTTTTGTGGTAATAGTTATAGAGTAGGTGGGATAAATAGGATGAAGCAACATCTTCTGGTGTCACTAGTCAACTGTCTTCTTATTAAACCAACTAGTTGAGTGATTGGAGAAAAGAATGTCAATTACTCATTGATAGCTATCGAGGTAAATGGAAAAACAATGGTTCTACACTCATGGCTGATGGATGGACTGATGTTAGATAACATACTTTGATAAACTTTTTAGTGTATTTTACACACGGTATGGTATTTGTGAAGTCTGTTTATGCATCAAATCTAGTCAAAGATACCAAAACTCTATTCACACTATTCTATGAAATCATTAAGTGGATTGGTCCTAAGAATATTGTTCATGTGGTGACTAACAATACAGCCAACTATGTGGCATGTGGTAAGTTGATTAAGGAGAAGTATAAAAATATTTATTGGTCACCGTGACCTTGTGCTACTACTTATTGTTTGAATCTTGTATTAAAAGACTTTTCAAGCATGCCTCATGTATTAGACCTTAAATCAAAGGCATAGAAGATAACCATCCTTGCATACAATATATGGTTTTCTTATCATGTGGTTGAGGAGAAGACTGAGTTGGAAAGAAGTTGTGCATCTTAGTGCAATAAGGTTCGCTGCTACATTTATTACATTGTACAACATAAATATGCACAAAAATGACTTGCAAACTCTAGTTGTTGATAAGCACTTTGTGGACCATAAATTATCAATGAGCGAAGCAGGAAAAAATTCTATTGCAATCATATTATATAATCCATTTTGGAATGACTGTTATCAAGTTCTGAAAATTGTATCTCCTCTATAAAATTGTTAAGAATTGTGGACTCAAATGAGAAGTCTTCATTGCCTTATGTTTATGAAGGCATGCGAAGGGGAAAATGAGATGTTTAAGAAGAATAAGGACCTATATAAGGCCTATACAAGAATCATTCAAGCTCGATGGGACATGCATTTAGAGACCAATCTTCATCTAGTACCATATTTGTTGAACCCTACAATCACATCTAGTCCAGACTGCCTTAGCAAGTCAATAATTAATGATTTTAATTGATGTGCTAGAGTCCTACTCAAATGAAGATATTGATGGCTTCCTGATAATGAAACAAGCAACTACTTATCATGAAGGCAATAAATCTTTTGGTGGGCACTCTTGTCAAAAAGTAGCAAAAAATCTATATTTAATAGTATATTCATGGTCGTTCACCAATTCTATATAATATTGTATACTAAATGCATTTTATTATGTAGATGAATGGTAGGCATGTTATAGTTGTTCAATTCCAAATTTCCAATGTGCTATAATGCATATGTAAGGAATTGAAAGACACGCAGCGGAAATTAACTTTAAAATTTTTCAATTCCTTGCCCGGATCTACCGATTGTGTTTAAGTCAAGTGGTAAGAGGTGTTGCCTACGGTATTCGAATCGATGGTGGCTCGTGGATTCCGACGTTGGGGATGCCTATGCTCTTCTTTTGATCGTGAGAAGTCGACGACTCAGATCGGCTTCCTCTACCGGTATCCACACGAACAGCGTTCTAATCACAAACGACGTGCTAGCGCCTCTTGTCCTTTTAGGGTTTTTGATAATCCGTCCTCACCGTCTCTCTATTGGCCGTTTCTTATCTGCAAATGTTTTGCACTCTCACACGCCCAAAACCCTAGCTCCTAATATCAAATATATATAGGATGCTAAGGATATTGAATTTCAAAATTAATCCTAAATTAATACAATATCACATATTGCGTAATCTGATAAAAAATTAATTAAATAAATACGGTTTTTTTATATTAAATCCGTCCCACAGATTTAATTCACCTATTCATTTAATTCAAAATAAAGATATGACGGAATTATATTTGATTTATTCTAATAAATCAAATTTGAGATATTATAAGATATCATATCAATCTAAATTTCAAATTTAAAAGTGATAGAGATTTAATTTATCCTTATAAATCAAATCTTATAAATATCTCTTATATCATATTATATATATACGTGAATTTATATATATATATATATACACACATTCATTGAATCAAGACATATCTTATATTCACTGAATCTGGACATCATAACTCGTGTTGGGCTATTTTGTGTGCGACCCTGTAGGCCCATATGAAGTTGGCAGTGGGCCATTTACTATAATGACTCACAAGTCGTAAGCGGTTTCTAGCAAGACATCACGACTACCCGAATCATATGAGGATCGATGAATGATGTAACCTTTCATACAACCATATCACGTCCCTTTTGTCACACGACATTTTGGTCATGGATGAGGCATGGAGAACATCATCCTCCTATTCCTGACCGTTACTTTCTCGATCCCTGAGTAGTTTGAGTATAGAAATGGAACTGCCTTTCCATTACAGTGTGACCATACATTTCTCAGACTCACTCATCGAGGGGCCTAGTAATATCTCTCTACGAATGTGAGGGACAAATTCCATCTTGACCATTCACATTTCTCTATATGAAAAACCACTAAGCTTGAACATAGTCTTTATGATCTCTCTGTCAAAAGTGACTTTTGACTAGGTCAAAGCTGAGCGTTTCTCATGTAGGAATCCATGATGATCTCAGGTCAAAGGGCATAGTGACATGGTTTGTATATGAGAGAAGCTTATGACTTAACCCATGCAGCTCTCTCATAGCGGGTCGGTCCAACACCTTGTACTCTTACATGTGCCTATGACTTTGATTATATCTCTATACATCTTCAAAGTCATACTGGTCTTATTTCATCTCTGCTCCCACATAGATGACCGACCAGGGACATTTAGGATAAAATCATGAGTTATCCAAAGATAGTCATCACAGTAAACATGCAAATAACATGATAACATAATTAAGAAATTCATAAATCAACAATGTTCATTACACAATGATTGGTCCCTAGGGCACAATTTCCAACAGCATATTCTTATTCAAATTTTATTTGTCATTAAAGGAGTATATTGAAGAAGAAGAAAAGTTGTGATCTAATTGACTGCGAAAACATTGACATGGCAGACCCTTCGATGGCCGAAGAAGATTCTATTCCAAAGTTTGATAATAGAGATGTGACAACACTTGAAAGTGTCCTTAACAATGAAGGTGTTGCAAATTCAACTCCTGAGAGGGATAATCAAGATTTATATATATAACTAAGACTCTATTCATTTTTTTTTGGATAAAATTAAGACTCTATTCTTGTACAAATATATAATTATTTGCATAATCATTACTATTGATTATTGTCTTATGTAGGTGATGAAGATATAGATATTGTTGAAGCTCCACTTTTGCACAGTGGTGTTGCTACTCTTTATACTTTTCATCTTCTAACTGTTGATACCTCTGTCTGTATTAATGAACTTAATGATAATTTTGATTTTGCATAGTGGAGAAATGTATTTTATTAATGTTAGTCTGGTACAATTAAACATTTAAACTACTTTGTAGTTTCTTATATTTTGTTGAGTGATTATTACTTATAAATGTTGTTGTATTTTAATATTGTAAATTAAATTGTACTATTTTAATATAGGCAGTCCGAACTCGGCTAACCAGTGACAATTGACCCACTATCTTGACTAGTTCAATTTCTAGTCTATTTTTTTGGTCTTAGGTATTGAAATGAGTATCTAACGTGTCTTGCGATGACGGACAAAAATTTAAAAATAGTTCCAAAAAACTCTTTTAAGAATATGGAAATTTTTTATAAGGTGTTGTTGGCTATACAAACTGCTAAATGGTGCTTAATGATGGAGAGGTCATTTGCGGATTTCCCATAAATTTGCTTAGTTGCCCACAAATGTTAGGTCTAGTTAATAAGAAGTTAATCCATAGTTAATTATGACTTAAAATCTCATTAATATCACAATTGTGTTGGTGCCAACAAGAGTGTCGGCTCTTGATCTACAAAATCCCATTGCCAATGTGAAAATCTTATTAGTGGATGATCTGTAAATACCTCTAAAGTATTCTCCAAATCTAAAAGTATGCTCTGGCCTTGGTGAGTCATCAGACCTTCTCTGCATGAAAAAAGAAATCACGATTGGTGGATAATATATGTTAATATTTGAACGAGCTCTTTGAGTTGTGAGACTCGTTTGAATTAAAATTATCTCAACTTACTGCAACTTTTGATGAGTCCATTTTCTCCAAAATATTTAATTAAAACTTGTAATCCCTGTCACTTTCTTTGTTTTCTTGGCCTTGTAAAGCGTAGGGGAGAATTGAATTGCAATCGTCTAGCCAGCTTTTCATCGAGGCGTCCTCCTAAAGATAGTTCCTTTTTTTATTTTATAAATAATTGTTTAAAAGCTGATATTTTTATATGATTATATTATTGACAAACTCAATTATTTTTATATATTTTGATATCTTTTATATGGGTTTTGTCAACTTTATTAGTCTTTTTGGCTTTAATTGATTTAATATATTTTATTTTGAATTATTATTTTATAGGGGCAAAATTGACATATTTTGGTTTAATTGTGACTAATTGATTTTGAGGACAATTAATGCTACCTTATTCTTGAATTTTGTTTGCAGATTTTTGGAAGATTTAAAAATTAAAATTAAAATTAAAAAAAGAAAAAAAATATAATAAAAGAATAATTATAAAAAAAAAAAAAAGGAGCAAAACGCCACCCACCTAATAACCTATTATCCATTATCATCATTTGGGATTTGGGGGGACGCTAGAGGCGAGAGAGAGCAGCGTGAACAGGGAGTGACGGCGGGAAGAAAGAAGGGGAGGTCCAGTGTGCGCGAGAGGGACTTTTGAATCATTCTTCGCTCCATATTCTTGAGTTTCGGCCAATTCTACCATCTTCCATCAATCCAATTCCACACCATCGCCACCGTCCTCCTCAATTACTTCCATCCTCAGTGCCACGCCGCGAGACAGGAAGCCCATTCATCATCATCATCGTCTCTTTTATCTTCGTTTGTGCTGTCTATTATGGCTTTAATCGCTGAAGCATACAGTGGAGCTTCAGTGATGCAGGGGCTTGACTAAATCCTTCTATTCTCTAGAGCAATGGTTATGGCTTGAACTTAGAGCTTCAAAGGGAAGTTTCAACTCTTCTAATCTTTACTTCTTCATTATAATTGTGATTTCTAGGTCTTAGAATGAATTTTACAATGTTTGAATGTGCTGTGATGATTTATATTTGTATTAAGATTGGTTGTAGTTGCTGAAATCTTTGATTAGCATTTAACATTATGCTATGATTAGCTTTAATTTCTTTACATTGTATTGGGTCAGACTATGTTTTGAAATTATTGTGAATATTCAGTGGTAATTCAAGGTGACTTGGTTATTGGACTAAAAATATTAATTACTTTTCTTTGATTTTCTTTTTGGCTAATTGTGCTGAAACAGTTTAATTGTGAATAATTAATATGCAAGATGGATTGGTGTTGATTATTCTAATTAAACCGAGTCTAAGGAGTGGCCCTTAGAGTCTTTTGAATTTAGCTAATTCCTAAATTAATTGAAGTAATTATAGCCTTAATCATTGTGCTAGAGGATTGCTTTTTCATTTGCTATCACTTGTTAGTTCACTTTGCTTATTTCATTCATATCCATTTTATAAACTAAAAATCTAAAAAATTATTTACCCATTTTGCATCCTTTTAAATTTTGCCAATTAGTTAGATAAAAAGAAGATCAATTCCTTTTCAAGTCAATTCTTTATTTTTGATACTTAGTTTGCTTAGGATTTCAAATAAAGGCTCCTCAAAGTGAAACGACCTAAGTTTTGCACTATATTGTATTGCTTGGATTTATTTTTGATTGGGAACCCCAAGGTGAACAACAAAGGCTCTCATCAATTATTCACGCTGTTTTTACTCTCTTTGGGATTCCTAATATAAGAGCTAGTTTGAGATCAAATTTGATCCTAAATATAAGATTTTAATCTATTTTTTCTTTCATATTTATCTTTTTTTCCCCAAATAATTTTACCTAACTTATAAACTGATATATAATTTGATTTTATACATGTGTATTTTAAGAAAATCATATTATATTTCTTATAATTAATTATTTTATTTTATTTTCTTAATTTATCCAAATTAATTAAATAGCTAGTTCTCCTGTTAAAGACTAGAGGGAGTATCATTTGAAGAGAAACAATCTTCTCTCGTAGTTAAGAAAGAAATTATTCACCTTCCCTTTCCTGCTCTCTTGGCTAGCAACTAATGCAACCGAACTTATCTTTTAATGGTATGAAAAAATCGAACCTATAGGGAAAATATTTGCTCCTAAATATTGTTGTGAATATTATAAATATTGTGTGTGGGTGTTTCAAATTAAAGAGTAAGCCATTTTAATATTGTTAAAATATTTTTAATGTGAAGAAATGTGTTTCTCGAGAAGTCATGTCCTTATAAATTAAGAAATTTATGTTGGTTTATGAATCAATATATGGGGATGATAATGCATCTATCGTTAAAGCACTCAATTAAACCGGTCCTAATTAATTTGTGGTTTGGGATCGACCTAGGTCATTATTTCCAAAGAGCAAGTTGTGGGTTTCTTTAGACAAAAGTTTAGGTGATAAAAAAAATACAATAAATTGGACCTAAACTAAAATGTAAAATTCTAATTCTAAATGCAAGATGCAAATGTCCTAAAATCTATATGAAAATTAAATTAAACTAAATAATGCAATGCAGTTTTTGGGGGGATTCTTTTTTAAAAAATTAAAATAATAAATAAGGAAAATTGACTAAAGAGCAAAGAAAATTAACAAATAAAAATTGAGAAGTTTCTCTTCAGTAAGGTAGAGGGGGCAACTCAAGATTTGCATAGATTTAACCTTCATAACCTTAATTAGTTAATTAAACTAAAAGAAAGTGATGAAAGAGTGGAATTAATAAATTTAATCACCTACTTGAAGCAAAAAGAACCCTCAATTTCAAAAACCCTTAAACCATTAGAGAACTCATAACAGTATAAGGTTGGTTAATTAAACTTATTAAAACTAATGACAATAACTCAAATTAATTCTGGAAATTATGTTTGAAATTATTCAATTAAACAATTAGACAATTAACCAACTTAATCAAACAATTAAGAGGCAAAAGAACCTTAATTTTGCAATTCAAACCACATTGATAATTAAATTCATAATGAAAACTCAATTATAAATTCAATTAATAATGCAAAGATTCATAAATATAAATTCCAGCAAGTGTTTCAACACAAATAAAATCTAAATATCAATCAAATCTAAGAATATAAATGACAATCTAGAACTAAATTGTCTTACAAAATTACAACTTAAGATTATTTACAACTAAATAATCTCAAGTCCTTGAATTAAAAAGATAAATGGAATATCACTTCCTTATGGTCTTCAAGTGTTAGCCCAAGGCTCAAGCCTCTTCCATGCTCCTCCCAAATTGCCTCCCTAACAAGCTTAAGCTTCCATCAACATGTCTCCTCCTCCAAAATTGTTAGATGCGATAGCCATGAATAATGAGGTGTAGATGGGAATTTGGCCAGGGAAAAGACGTGAATTGATGATAATGAGAGGTGATGTTTTTGTATACGTGGAGTGAAGTGATAACGGTGAGGGATAGTATATGGTGAATATGGGATGAGGGAAGATATGGTGCAAGGCGTAGGCTCGAGGCATTATTTTAATGGGAGAAAAAGAAATTTTCTTGGATCCAAAACTTAAGCCTATTGGTAATTAATTGATCCATTTGATATTAGCTATTGGATTGTGCTTAAATTCCAAGAAACAATCTTGCACCATTAGATTCCCTATATGCTCTTTCTTAACCTACAAGAATTCAAGTGCACCCATTAATGTAGATTATATTAAATATAATAAAATTTATATCAAAATTAAATATTAGATATGCACAAAAATTAGGCAAGAAATTGTAAAACTTTCTAAAAATAATCTTTCTAAAAATATGAGACTTGTTTCCAAAGAAATAAAAAAAAATTAATTCCAAGTCAAAAATAGGAAATCACAAAATATTTATATTTTAGTACAAAATCTCAATTTAATTTTATGAAAAATCCAAAAATCAATTAGTTAATCCAATAATGCATAAAAATCCATTTCAACTCAAAATTATCATTTAATTCTTGAATTAATGTGGGATAAAATATATAAAAATTGAGTTTTATCAAGGGGTCATGAATCTAACATATGGTTATGACTTTTAGTTGAAAAGTTGCATCCTTTCAAGAGACACCACTTGAAGGCATCACTTCCATGTCTATAAATATATACCCTCACCATCTCTCCGTTTGGAGGAGGAAAAGAAACTTTTTTTCTCTTGCTGAGTTTTTTTTTCATCTTTCATTGTTTTGTCATCTTGTAATTATATAGGAAGGGTTCATTTGATTTTGGAGAGTACTGCTTCCTAAATCATTGAAGGGTTATAGAATATCTTTTAAGGACAGTGTCTTTGCGACGCGACTCAAACCAAATATTTTGTTGTTTTGCAAATTTTCCCAACAAATATAAATCACTTGTAGGATATTTAATAATTGTTTTTCAATCTTACACTTGTTTAATTGATGTTGGAATGATAGAAAGATGAGAGAAATGTGAGAATGATTTGTAAATACATAAAAAGAGGAAAAACTTTAATAAAAATACATTTGAAAAAATTATCAATTTAATATTATTTTTGGGTATGTGAGAATAAGGACCGGACTAGTATTGTTTAACATCATATATCAACACTTGACACTACAAAAAGAAGCCATGCGTTTTTCATAAACCACTTCATATGTATTACACACGTATTTCATTCCTTAGTCATACATTATTATATTGAGGTATTCCATAAGATTTAACATTTGTACTCTGGTCACATACTTTATTCATAAACCATGTCTATAGTGTGACTCGCTTTAGACTCCATACAGAGCAAAGTGCATGAAGATAATCTAGCTTATTTATAAAACTCAATGACTCCAAAAGCAGCGGAGACAACATGAGCTGCAATACGGTAGCTAGAAAAGAGCTTCGAATTCTTTCTCTGTTCTTTCCTTGCCGCCAGATTACATGAACATGAGATTTTCAAGAACTGATGCATACTTTTGCTCGTCGCTTCCATTTGGTATTTCTGGCATTAGGAGGTCAATGATAATAAGCTTGCCTTCGATTTTGAGGGATCTATGGCAGTTTCTTAAAATCTGTATGCAGTTTTCATCTCGCCCGTTATGAGTTATAAACTGCAAGAAATTAAACACATGGCTTGTCATTAGCAATAAAACCTAGGAATAATGATTAATTACTATGTGAAATTAATTATATAGTGTTAACCTGACCTTCATCATTATAGCATCGCCTGGTGGAACGCTTTTGAACATGTCTTCTCCTGCATGCTCCATTCCTTTAATTACCCAAATAAGATCTTATAATGATCTCAAAGAAAAAAAGTCGCAAGCATGAGTTTTGAAAATTGTAAAATTTAATTAATTAATTAGTAGCATCAAAGCTTTAAAGGTAAAAATTCGAATTCAACATTGTATAGCAAAAACTATATGAAATTATTAAAATTCTTAGTTCTATAAGATTATACACTACCAGTACAAAAAGACGTTTTTACAGTGGTTTAAAAAAAGAATTTTTTTGGCGGCTCTGTGACTGATGTAGATATTGCCAACGTATGCAGTTGTAGAAAATGACTTTTTTCCACCGAAGTAATTTAGAAAAGACTAACTAGGGGTGTTTGGACTAATAAAAAAGTGTTTTTCAAAAATATTTTTTCACAAATCGAGATAAATTTCTCTACATATTTACTTCGTATACTGTAAAAGCATCTTTAAGACTATGGGTTTTTTTTTTAATCCAAACAGCCCTAAAAAACAAAAGAAAAAGTCCTTTTCACTTTCTTCAAAGGTTGTGATGTATAGAAATTAGAAAGTGTGTCTATATCAACCATGTGAGCGCTTAGGTCAAAGTTAATGCCGGATTTTCTGAAATTGTTTTTGCTTGATTTTCCTAAAATTTGAAAATAGTAAATCTTTAGTAGATGACAGAAAATTACAATACAGTCCTTGATCATTAACATAACAGTGTAGATCACTAATAGATTTTAATTTCAAACGGGTTTAATTTCTACTCAATTTTAATACTGATCCATCATCCATATACTTACACACACACAACTTTTTTTTTATTAAACATGTACTCCTTCGGTCTTTATTATAAGACCCAATTTGACTTTTTATTTGGTCCTAATTATAAGACCCAATCCATTTTGTCTCTTATATTTATGCATTTTTTTTCCAAGATAATCCTTCTAATAATGATAGTTTTAGCCAATATACTTAATTAGCAAGGATATTTTAGGAATGACAACACTTATTTATTATAAATAACCAACTTAACTTACTTCCTTAATTTCCTCAAATAAGTCAATTGGGTCTTATAATTAGGACCGGAGGAGTACATTTTTTTAATAGAATACACGTACATTTTAAGAGTGAAAAACTTATTCAAACAACAAATTTTTTTACAAATTTTGAATTGAGGACAGTATTATAATTTATTATTTTCATATTTCAGGAAAAACATTTGCAAGGGGGAAAAATATAAAAGTATCCGCTTATATTTTAATTATAGAAGGTATTTTGGTCTGTTAACAATATATATAGATCTCTAATTAAGTCTCTTGTCGCAATTAGGAATTTATTCAAAATGAAGGGCTAACTCTAAATTTCAGTTTAAATACGATTTTTTATGATTTCATATGAATATTTCTGTATATTTTAATTAAATTTTATCATTAATAATAACTGGTTTGATTCCGAACTAATCTGATTTAAATGACTAACTTTTTACCTACTATCTTTTCCGGTTCGGTGACCAGCTTTTTGTTATTTGCAAAAAAAAAAAAATTGCACTGAATTAGCCAGTTCAGACTATTGGGAAAATGCCCCTTATCTAACCCCGAGAGAATCGTTCCGTACAGCTGCAACTAGATGACAACCCAGTTAACCTACCGAGTTGGATGGGTTAGCTGAGTTAGGGTTTATTTGGATTAGTGATGGTAGAAGTAATTTTTTTCAATCTGATTTTTACAGAAGTCAGATAGTATAATGTGATTTGTGTTTGGATTATGTTTTGTAAAAAAATCAGTTTGAAAATTTTGAGAAGTTGAAACTTGTTTGGATAATTAATTGAAAAGTAAGTTTAGATGCAAAATGACTTAAAAGGACAAAAATTTTATTAAGTAATACATATCTAATATTATATATATAATGTGACTATTTTAAAAGAAGTATTAAAAATAAAGAAATTTAATTTATTGTTAGGAAGAAATCAAAAAAATACTAAAATACTTAATTACATATATTTAATGGATAAATATATATATACACAAAATAGTGGCAAACGCTGCGCCTCTTCTTCTCATTTTTTGACTTCCCAACCAAAAAAAAAAAAAACCATACAGACATTTAAGATGAATATACTCTAAAAGATTTTCTTAGACTTACCAATAAAAGCAACAACAACAACAAAAGGAGCTTCTCCCAAAAAATTCATTTGCACAAATAAGTTAAATTGTAAAAATGTGATTCCAAACACATCCTAAATCATAAAAGCTCTTTTTGGCGGCAGAGAAGTCAGTTTGGGGCTCCAAATGTGATCTCAAAAACACCCTTAGTTTTTTGAAACATTGAAATGTGCAACCAGAGATGTAGTTCTAGAAGGAGGATGAAGAAAAAAAGTAGGGAATAAATAAAAAGGGGACTGGTAGTGAAAGGGTAAGGAAACCTGTGACCCAGATAAGAATAAAGAAAGCTTTTCTGGCCATGGAGAGAAGAATGAAGACTCACGATTTAGGAGGAGCTACTCTGGAAATGGAGACGCCAAAATAAGAGGGAGCTCTTAAGAACGCCGAAACCGTAGAATGTGATCTAAACCGTAGAATGTGACCTAAGTTAGACAATCTCAGCGTTCTCTTTCCTCAGCGTCCCTCAGCGTCTAAATCACAGCCATTAAATTTTTTTTTTTGGACCAAGAATCACAGCCATTAAAATAAATCTGACACAGATGATACTGTGCCACGTCATGGTGCTATTAAAAATTAAAAATTAGAAATAAATCTCAATTATAGTGTAAAATTTTTTACTAGATTTCAACTAGGATATTTTTAGCATGGAATATCCAATTTTTTCACCAGGCTTATTTTAGTTAAAGACTTTATGAAATGTTTAGACTCTAGATTTATCCAGATAATCATAAAGAATAGAAAAACTTGACCATGAAATATTTATATATAATTTTTTGGATTTATCCATCTTAAACTAGAAGATTTATCTAAATTCAATCTCATGTAGATTGAGTCAGACAAAATCACAAAGAGTAGCAAAACTCTATCAAGTATTTTATTTTTTAAAATTTTTAATTAAAATACTTGATGGCAGAACTGTACTTTTTTTTGTGGTCATATCTAACTCAATTTATATTAATTTAGACTCTTAATAAACTCTTCTATTAAAACAAATAGATCCAAGAAATTAGGCGATGCACTCAAATTTTTTTCTTCAAAAAAAAAGTTCATTTTTTTTTTAAAAAGTAATTTTATAGAGTTAATTAGATTTATTTTTAAGCTTGATGACGTGGCACATTGTGAGCTCTTAAATTAGTCTGATGGTAGATATTGGGACACGGAGAGATGCTGAGTGACACGGCAACTGAGAGAATCCAGACCCTGAGAAGATAGAGAAAACAAAATGTTAGAGACTTAGGTTTAAATATTACTCATCCGGTCCTTAATATAAAACTTATTTAACTAATTTAATTAGATTAAAGAAGTTAGGTAAGTTAATTAATTATAAGAATTATGGCATATTTTTCCTAAAACACCATAATCATCTTCTTTAATATCCTCTCTCCCTCTTCTACTTGATTGTGGTTGAGAAAGTATCCATAGGGATAATTTAAGAAAAATTGATAAATATGATAAATAGGTCTTATATTTAGAAGCAAAATCAATTTAACAATTAGGTCCTATATTAAGAATTAGATGAGTATATTTTTATTTTTCAAATGGCCTCCTTTTTAGTTTCGATTTTCTAGGCATGAGAAACGCCCATCTCCCATCATCCATTGAAACAATCAATTATTAATAGCTTTTAATTTTACTTTTTTAAGGCCACAAAAAAAAAGCCAGTAAAATATCCTAAAAATTGTTAAATAACAAATCAGTAAAGGTAGATTTTAAAACCCTAAATTAGACTCTTTGTACTATTTTAAAATTTTAAAATTTTGAAAATGACACAAATGACCCAAACTCCGGTGTCCAATCACAGGAGTTCCAATGACTACTTTTTCTTATGTATTGACTACTTTTTTTTAGCTATTAATTAGATTTATTTTTAGAATTCAAATTACTACTTTTATTTATCTATTGACTACTCTATTATCATGAGTGACTATTTTTGTTTTTAAAAATTTAGTGATTATTCTTATTCAGCTATTGACTACTCTAGCATCGCTATCTGGTGACTACTTTTGTTTAATTATTTACTACTGTTGTTTAGTTAACAGCTATACAAAAATAGTTATTGAAACTTTGAAAACAAAAGTAGTCAATAGTAAAATTAGAGTAATCAATAGCTATACAAAAATAGTCTCTGAGGATAAAAACAATATTGTCATTTCACAATATTTTAAAATTTCAAAATATTATGATGAGTCTAATTTAAGATTTTGAAATTCACTCACCCCTAATTTGCCTTCTAGTTTTTTGTTTCAAAATATCCCGTGATCCTGATCACTTTTCTCTCCGCTTGTCAGAGTAACCTGTTTTTTTTTTTCTGGTTGGTGATGTGTAAATTTATAAACAATCGTTTAAAACTAATATTCTTTTTGTCATTATATATACATATACATGTATATAATATTTTTTATCATTTGAAGGGGGAAAAAAAACTTTTACTTGCCTTGAGTAACTGGCGGTACTTAATTGAGCGAAAGATTTATGCAATTGAATCTCAATGTGATTTTAATACAACTTTCCTTTTCTTTTCTTTAGAGAGTTAAGACTGAATCTAATTTCTTTTTATGATGTATAAATCAATAAACAATCGTTTAAAATTAATAATCTTGTGTGTGTGTTTATATATATATATGTATATGTATATGTATATGTATATGTATTGGTTTTATCATTTAAAGAAAAATAATTTTTCCTTACATCTTTGGCTAAGAGAAAAGTTACTTGCAATGTGTAACCGGCAACACTTCGGCGAAGGATTCATGCAACTAAACTCCCTCTTTTGATGGTATATAGAAAGGAAATTAAATGTTAGTATTGATGATTTTAAATTCTTAATTAAGAAGTTTTACAAACTTAGGTTGGCGTGAATAATAGACTCTCAATCCTCAAACAAGTGGATAGAAGTTTGGTTTAATAATTTTCAATCTTCATATATGGGGCAAGTTTAGCAAAAGAAAAAAAAAAGAAAAAAATCTGCCTTATCTTTTGTACCCCATGAGATTTGTCTCTGGCGTTGGCAAATGGCAAATGACTCTTCAACATCACTAAAAAGATAGTTACAAGTTTTAAATTTTTATTAAAATGTTTATCACAATGAGATATTAATGAGGATGTTAAAACTAGTAATCGAAATTAATTAAAACCACTAAATGCAATCTACGGTCTTGTTATGTTACAGCCCATCCTCTAGGTTATCAACAAGGGCATGTAGTGTCCATTATAATCAATAAAATGCTGGTTGTTTTTATTTATAATATTATGGCTAAAATATACAAAATTCCCATGAGTTTCGGCTCAATTGAGCATAATCTCCCTAACATCTAAAAGTTTAAATTAAAAACCCTAATATTTCATGTTCTGATTAACCCCTGCCATTAATATTTTAGCCTTATATTATTTATGATAATATCAAGTTTGGGTTAAGCATTGTTAGACTTAAAGGTAACTCTCTCAATATGATTTTTTTTCCCATACACAAAAAGTTAAATTCCTCGACCTTAAAAGAAATTGGGTCTCTTCTATCATATCTAAACATTTACTATATTACAAGAATATTTCCACCCTTTATCCATAATTGTAATATCACATGACATTTTAGTTGATATTATATATATATATATAATAAAGTACAACTTATAGATAGCTGCAATATTTGTAAAACACTATGAGTAATATGACAATTCAATGACAGCCAAAGCTGTTGAGGCAACACGAGCAGCAATAGAAAAACTAGGAAACCCAGAAACTTTGTATAATGTTTCAAATTCTTTCTCCGTTCTTTCCTTCCCACCAAACAAAAACATGATGTTGTCAGGCATCGAAGCAAATTTATGGCCATCACTTTCATTTGGCACTTTCGGAATTATCAAGTCAATTATTATGAGCTTACCATGTTTTATTAGAGATTTATGACAGTTCTTTGAAATCTGTATGCATTCTTCGTCACCCCAGTAATGAGTTGTATTCTGTGATCCAGAAGAAAGAAAACATATAGGAATATATATATATATATATATATATATATGTTTAAGATAATTTTAATGTTAAACTAACCTTGATCATTATAGCATGGCCTTGTGGGACACTTTTGAACATATCTCCTCCAACATGCGTCATTCCTATAATTATATATGTGAGAATTTGGCGTACCTGGAATGTAGATCAATATTTCCAGTATTCACACGCAATTCAATCACGTAGACGAAGTCAGATTTTTGTTATATAACAAGTACACTTGTGAAGAGAGAATGAGAGAATAGGAAGAGAGGAGAGTTGCAGAGGGAAAAAACTCCCAAGTCTGTGAAGTGTGTTTTACTCCCACGTATACGTCATGCTTTATTCAATCTTCCTCTTGAAAACTGAGTATAAATTTGTTCCCTTCAAAAGGCAAAAGGGTTTTTTAACAAGTAGTAACCCTTAATCTTTAGTTTATTACATTTTATACCCCAAACCTTATGGGCTTGTGCATCATCCACCAAGAGTGGATCAGGCTAAGTCCAACACCTTTTACTTACACTTGGTGAATTAGTCGTTATAGATCAGTCTCTCTCTTTCTGTTTTTTTTTTTACACACTAAGTACTTGTCGTAACCACATGGGCAAGACATCAATGTTTTTTATTTTAGGTGATCATACTAGAAATCTCACTTTATGAGACTAGCACGAGACAACTTTCTTTGTGTAGATTGTTTTCAATCATGCTCCATCTCTACCATTCAATCATGCCTCGGGTGTTCTAGAATTACTTATATATACTTTCTTACAGCTGATCTAATCTCTCTGAAGTCAGTATAAGACTCAGATTGCCTTCTTTGTATGCATATTATCCACACTTGTGAAATATATAGAAATCACAAGAGACATGTCTCAGACACTAGCATAGGTGTGTATATTTCAAGAAATCATTCCTTTGCCCATATATCATTTCAGTATACACCAGTTGCTTTCCTAGCATAATACATTAGATTACATCTACCATGATTATGGATTGTATGCTAAAGTAGCAGATACTGAAATATATTTTCATGATAATGTCAAAGTCAAAATACATCAGTGGAAGTATTGCACCTTCTAAGGACTCACACAGTAATGAAGCAGACATCTTTTCATTTGATTCCCATTTGTGGATTTGTTAAGCACATGAAGTATGAATCACATGCTACAGTGTTACTCTTATGCCATAAGAGCATATCTCAATTTGAAATTTGTTATGAACACTGTACAGGCTTAAGTCTAGATACTCCTACCATCCAAATTGAAAATTTTCATTTCACTTATCACATGTAACATTAATTTGTGAAGAATTTAATATTTAGTTACAGGAATCATGAATAACATGGGCATTTATGATTTGATCCACATTTATGTTCATTTATTGGATCTCATCTCGACCAGTTACATTGACTTTTTAGTCGAGGCGATTATAGTTTATGTTTCTTCTGTACCAAATCAGCATTTGTGATTATTTTACTGGTGAACACATAAGTCTCATCCTTGCACACTTTCCTTAAATGTCAAAAGCAATTGGTTGTGTGTGAGAGTCAACCTTGTCAACCTCTACACGATATACTAGACATTGTGTACTTTTATATAAACACATAATGATGATAAAATAATAATTTCTTTTAAAAAAATATAATCACATAAGTTTTGTAATTTTACAACCTTCACATGCCAAGTGCTTTTACATGATTTGCATACAATTCTCTCGATATTGGCTTGGTCAAGGGATTAGCAACCATACACTTTGTTAATATATATTATATAGTGATAACTTTTTGTGCTACATAATCTCTCCGAAAGTTGTATTTAATATCAATATGCTTTGTCTTGCCATGATACTCAGGGCCTTTTATGTAGGCTATGGCTACAGTATTATCACAATACACTAAAACTGAATTTGTACTTTTGTTTCCAAATACAAGGTGTTCTATAAACTGTTTCAGTCATATTGCCTCTTGAACTGCTGCAATACATGCCACGAACTAAGCTTCCATTAGATGTAGGGTAATGCACATCTGCTTCTTACTACTCCAACATATGGTGCCATTGTTCAGCAAGAAAGTGTAACCAGAAGTTGATCTTCGCTCATCACCATCTCCACCAAAATCAGCATCAGAGTGTCTAACTAGGCGTAGATTGCTTCCCTGGTAGCTGTTCGCCATTTAGCTTAACTGCAAGCGCAAGGGTCACAAGTGGTATAAAAGTTATCATTCCCTCAAAGACTAAGGCCAAACGAGTTAAAAATCATAATTATGCTCATGACTAGGTTAAGTAAAATTAATGTATAAATGAAGTTCTTTAATGTACTTTGAAAATAAAGATAAAAATTGAAACAAAATAAACTTGACTTTGAGACATATAAGGATCTATAATTATTTCTCACTATTGTACTTCATAAAACTTGATCAACAACTTCTCATTTAGTGTTTAATGATAAATTAAGTTAGCCCAATGTTCATAAATATTGATTAAGCTTTCTCAAGTTAAAACTAAGTTTTGTAATCTTACTAAAACTTCACAATCTCTTGTTTTTATTTAAAAAGATTACACTTTGAAAACCAAAACCCTTTTTGGACAATGCTAGGTCAATAGATATATCTCTATTCTATCAACAAACTATCCATAGCTAGTTAGGTTAAACATATAAAACTGGCTACATATAGGTATTTTCTTATTAGAAGCAATCTTATTTGACGCATAATCAATGCCTCTCATGAAATAGTTCAAAAGCAAAAGTGCTTTTTAAAACGTTATATCACAAAATCGTCCATTTGCATATTTGATATTTTAGCCATTGCCTTGTGGAAAATAGTTTTGAATGTTTGATCTATTTCCATATATTCAAACATAGACATCCCATGAATTTTCTTGAACACCTCCCCTTTCTCATCAAGAATCACTTGCTTGAAGTTCTGCCTAGCATCATTAATAAAAAGTCATTATTGTAAAATAAAGAGTATATATATACACACACTATGAAATTTTTAAATAAGTGAGATGGCCTGTTAATTTCAAGATCGAAACACAAGAGACTCCATCTTCTAATAACAAGTATATGAGAAGAGGAGATAGACCATAAAGTCTTTCAATCCTCCCATGTTGATCAAGTTTTATGGAAGAACAGGTTAACAAGGAGTGATTAGCAAGCAAAAACAGCATCCGATCAAGGTGATGATCGGCACCGGTGTATTTATTTGGAAGCTTGGAAGCGATTTCAAAGGGTGACATGCCCTTTGATGAACTTCCATTATTACCAGTGATCTCAAATAGGTTGAGCTCAATGGCAGCTTTTAATACTGCAAGGTAGATGTGACCACATGGTAGCATCATAGCATTTAAATAAGAATCAATATCATATTCATGATTCTCCATGGTGGTGCTCATAATTGATTATTGCTAGCTTAACTATCACTCAATTAATGGTGGGAGAGGAAAAATTTGAACCTAAAGAGTTTTTCACCCAACGCCTTGTTCTAGTTGTGGGGGCATTTATGGTGTACTTTGATCGTTAGGAACTTCCCAAATGAGTTATTTTAATTGAAGCTACACACACACACATATGTATATATTAAATAAAACATGAAGAGAAAATATGGGAATTCTCGTGAGAGTTATTAAAAGAAGCACAAGTATTTTTGTACCCAAAAAATGGTATAATTATTTTACGGCGCACATGAATTGAGTAATCGATAAAAACATCAATCAACAAGTTGTCAAATTTACGAAAAGTCATACTAGAACTTATGAATAGCTTATTATATATAAAATTGCACCCAAAAAAATAATATCATAGGTAAAATTGTACTATTAAAAAAAAATAGGATGCTGGGCATACCTAAAAAATAAGACCAGAGGTAAATTTGCATCATTACCTCTATATATATATATATATATATATATAGCATGTAAGGTACATGTCCAAATGTCTTAAATTTTTCATCGAAGAGATTGCAGAAAAATAAATATGTCATAAAGGTGAAAAAGTCTAACCTTTTTTGTTTTTAATTTCACTCCCAATTAAAAAGCTCCCTGTTGTCATTGGGTTTTTCCAATTGTCATCCCCGCGCATTTTTTAATTAAAATATATAGCATTATTACTAGGTACTCAAATAATTCGATAAATCTGAACTAATCGCCAATTAACATTACCGTCATAAGTTATATACGTATTTTAACATTATTACAACATGTGTTTATATTCTTAACAAATTATATAGGTATTTCAGTTTAAAAAAAAGTTTGATGGTCACATAGCTAGCTAAACATATACAAGTTGCTACGCATATATATCTTTCTATTGAAGGCAATTTTATTTAAAACATAACCAATGCCTCTCACAAAATAGTTCAAAAATGCTTTTTGAAACGCTATATCATGACTTATTTTACAATTTTTTATATTTTATGTTATGAAAATATTTTCTTTAGCTAACTTGACATAAAAGTTCATCTTTATAATTGAAAGGCTCCACATTTTTTTTTGGCCTTTAATATACTTCATATATTGTGGAAATAAACATCCAGATAAGAAACACGAAGGAAGTTAAACAATATTATTTCTGTACACATCTAAAGTATATATTTGTATTATAGCCATTCGGTTATTGCCTCTAGAATAATCTGTATAGGACAGGTGTTGCAATGCAATTGCACCCCTTGGTTTATAAATAGAAAAGGATAGGCTCGGACAATATTCAATTGAGAGCCTTGGTTAATTCATTCATCTTGACTTGGTACTAGAGCAGGAAAAACCGTCAGCAATGGCATCACATTTTGAAAATACCACCAACCCCACCCTAGCCGCCGCCTCTAAAAACCCTAACCTCCAAAATATCCCAAGCCAAACGACCCCACATGTCTCCTCTACAGTGATGCCTTCCATCTCCGTTACTCCTTCGTTAGCCTCACCGTCCATCTCCGTTTCATCCTCACTTTCTTTTCCCTATTTCACCTTCGCACCAACAAATCCTAACCTTCTTGCTTACCCGTCATCTTCGACTCTCATTCCTCACACTTTCCCGAACTCATCTCCTCAAATCCCAGAGATTCCAACCCAGCCACCCTCAATCTCTGTTACACCGTCAGTTTTGACCCCAAACCTCACCAGCTTCACTCCATCGAACTTCTACCCAAACCAATATCTCTCTGCTCCTTTTCAGTATCCGTACCCGTCGCCAAACATCCAAGCACGACCGATTCCTCTACTGAGCTCTTTGAATCAGGCCAGCTCCGTCAAGCTGGATGGAGACAACTTTATCACATGGGAATCCATGATATTGCCAATAGTTCGAGGTCACAGACTCAACGGTTTTCTCTACGGCACTACGGCCATACCATCGGAGTATATTCTAGATGCTACAGAACAAGTCCACCCTAACCCAGCCTTTGAAGATTGGCAAGCAATAGATCAAATATTGCTGGGATGGCTTCTGAGCACAATGACAGTAGAGATCGCCTCCCAAATGACCCATTGCAAATCGGCAGCATAGCTTTGGACAGCAATCAATGAATTTGTTGGGGCAAATACCAGGTCCCAAGTGACTTTCCTTAAATGAGAGTTTTAGCGTATGAAAAAGGGATCGTTAAAGATGAAAGAATATCTGGCGAAGATGAAATCCATCTCCGATAATCTAACACTAGCTGGAGCAGCTATTCCAATTTAGGATCTGGTCACCCAAACACTAGCTGGCTTAGATGCTGAATACACCCCCATTGTGGTGTTGCTATCAGAAAAGGAGAATATGACATGGACTGAACTTCAGTCAAAGCTGCTAACATATGAGGCAAGGGTGGAGCACTTCCAATCATCATCTGGCACCAGCCTCTCAAATGCCTTTGCCAATCTCTCTATTCAGACAAACTATCAGCATGACAGGGGAGGACGCAACAACAATTGGCGAAGCAGGGGAGGAAGAAGAGGACATGGACAAGTAAACATAGGAGGCTCACGTTACAATAACAACAAATCTAGGAAGCCATACTGCCATCTCTATGAAAAACCAGGCCATGAGGTTGCAAACTGTTTCCATCGATATGACAGGAACTATAAAGGTCCTAACAAGAGTGAAAATGCCTCTGCCTATATTGCCACTCCTGAAGTGACCCAGCATGGTACCTGGATATAGGAGCCACCCATCACGTAACTCATGATCCGGAAAATGTGAGCTCCAATAGAAACAATACAGGTATAGACTCTCTTATGGTTAGTGATGGTACTTCTTTAAAGGTTCTGAAAACTGGATCATCTAAACTATTGTGTGAAAACTCTGACAAGCATCTTCAGATGAATAATGTACTGGTTGTGCCTAAAATCGCTAAGAACCTGATCAGTGGATATAAATTGACCAATGATAACTCTGATATTTTTGTTGAGATACACTCACACAATTGCTTTGTGAAGGACAAGAAGCAACATAAGACATTATTGCAAGGAGCTACTACATAAGGGATAAATGAAGGATTGTATCGCATCAACAGCAAAGTGGTTCCTGCTAAAGAATTTGCCAAAGTTTATTTTGTGTCTGCTAGTGGCAAAAAGAGTCAGTCAATATTGTTAAGCCCTATTATAGAGTCATGGCATAGATGCCTCAGTCATTCTAGTAGTAGAGTCCTGAAAGAAGTTTTAAAGATTTGTAATGTTCCTATGAGTTCTAATGAAGAGTTTAAATTCTGTGAATCTTGCCAACTTGGAAAATCACATCGGTTGCCCTTTCCTGACTCTCAATCTCATGCTTCACATCATCTGGACTTAATTCATACTGACCTATGGGGACCCTCACCAATTAAATCCGCTGCTGGTTATAAATTTTATATAAGTTTCTTAGATGATTACAGCAGATTCCTTTGGGTCTATCCCTTGAAGGCTAAATCAGATGCCTTATCAGCATTTAAACACTTCAAGAACATGGCAGAAACTTAGCTAGACCGAAAAATCAAAGTCCTTCAAAGTGATTGGGGTGGTGAATTTAGATCTTTTCACACTGTTTTGGATGATTCTGGCATTATATTTCGTCATTCATGCCCTCATACATCTGAACAAAATGGACGAGTTGAAAGAAAACACAGACACTTAGTTGAAATGGGGCTCACACTACTTGCTCAAGCTAAAATGCCACTGTATTACTAGTGGGAAGCCTTCTCTACTGCTGTACATCTCATTAATAGATTGCCTACTCCTATCTTACAGAATAAATCCCCATTTGAAGTTCTACATCAAAGGCTGCCAAGCTATGCATCATTCAAGACATTTGGATGTGCATGCTATCCATGCCTACGTCCATATAATCAAAATAAGTTCAGATTCCACAGTACAAAATGTGTTTTCATTGGCTATAGTGGATCACATAAGGGATACAAATGTCTCAGCTCCACTGGTAGAGTATATATCTCTAGACATGTGATGTTTGATGAAAATGAGTTTCCATTTGAGAAAGGTTTCATTAATCTGAAGCAACCTCAACAAGATGAACTGATGAACTGTCCAACACCTACCTCTGTTGAATTACTTGAAGTGCATAATATAAATGACTATCAAAGACATTCTTCTCTGTAAAACACACAACAGAAGAGCAACATAGAATGTGAACCACCTTCTCAGCCATATGCCCCTGTCTTGTACACTTCAAGAGATGCAAATCAGAATGATATAGCAGCAAGCACATCAAGAAGCTTGAATTTAGACAGCTCTACATCCTCTGAAAGTAGCTCAGAACTAAATGCAGCAAGTCATTCACATGCATCAGATACTCAATCTATATCTGAACAGCAAGAGCAAGCCACCCAAACTACTCAAAATGCTTTGTCACTACCAATTAATACGCATACAATGTAGACAAGGAGTAAAAGTGGGATCTATAAGCCAAAACTGCCATATATTGGGCTGACACAGATTCAAGAAAGTACTCCCAGTTCAGTCAAGGAGGCGCTGAAATCACCCTATTGGAAACAAGCTATGATTGATGAGTTCTCTGCACTTCAAAAGGACGAGATGTGGACTCTGGTTCCTAGAGATCACAAGCAAAATGTAGTTGAGAACAAGTGGCTATTCAAATTAAAGTCTCATGCAGATGGATCATTATCCAAAAGAAAGGCAAGACTTGTGGCAAAGGGGTTCCAACAAACTGAAGGTATTGATTTCTATGACACCTTCAGTCCAGTTATTAAAACTTCCACTATTCGAATAGTTCTTGCAATTGCTATTTATTTTCATTGGGATATCAAACAACTAGATATCAATAATGCTTTCCTAAATGGATATTTGTCTGAGCCTGTATATATGGAACAACCAGAAGGATTCATAGATCCATCCAGACCAACACATGTGTGTAAACTGTCTAAAGCATTATATGGCTTGAAACAAGCCCCGCGGGCTTGGTTTGATCGACTTAGAAACGTGCTGCTGAATTGGGGATTCTCAAACTCCAAAAGTGATGTCTCCTTATTTGTGTATGCTGACAAGACACAGATCTTGATTATTTTAATATATGTTGATGATATCCTGGTGACTGGGAGTAACTCATATAGCCTCAAATGCTTCACTACAAAATTGCACAGCATATTCTCACTCAAGGACTTGGGCTCACTGCACTATTTCCTGGGGATTGAAGCTAACAGAGATAAATCTAGATTATATCTAACCCAAGGCAAATATATTGTAGACCTTCTTGACAGATTTGGAATGAGCAATACAACTCCATGCTCGACTCCCATGGCAACCCACAATTCACTGTCTATTCATTCAGGTGAAGACTTGTCAAACCCATCTTTATACTGAAGTGCAGTAGGAGCTCTTCAATACCTATGCAACACTCGGCCAGATATAAGTTTTGTGTAGGCAAATTAAGTCAATTTCTCTATAAACCTACAACAGCCCACTGGAAAGCAGTTAAAAGAGTGTTAAGATATCTCAAAGGCACCATACACCATGGTATCCATATCAAACCATCCTCCTTGCTTGATATTGTGGCCTACTCAGATGCAGACTGGGCCTCTTGTCCTGATGATCGACGATCAGTTGGAGGATACTGTGTGTTCCTTGGAGATTCACTTGTTACTTGGTCTTCCAAGAAACAAAAAGTAGTTGCCCGTTCCAGCACTGAATCAGAATATCGATCACTAGCAAACACAGCTGCTGAATTATGCTGGATAAAGTCTCTACTTTCAGAACTAAAGTTCAAAATCCAAAGAGCTCCTACCATATGGTGTGATAATACAAGTGCTGCAGCTATAGCATTAAACCCCATACATCATGCCAGGACAAAACACATTGAAATTGACACTCATTTCATTAGAGATCAAGTCATGTCCAAGGCCTTGACCGTGAAATATGTTCCCACTGAATATCAAGTAGCTGATTGCTTCACTAAGCCACTAAATCAAGCACGATTATGCTATCTAAGGGCCAAACTAGGTGTTACAGTATCACCTACCAAGACCATACAAGAAATTCCAAAGACCACCAAGGAAAGAGGAAGACCAAGGAGGTCCGAAGTAAAGGAGGGAGTTAAACAATATTATTTCTGTACACATCTAAAGTATATATTTGTATTATAGCCATTCGGTTATTGCCTCTAGAATAATCTGTACAGGACAGGTGTCGCAATGCAATTGCACCCCTTGGTTTATAAATAGAAAAGGATAGGCTTGGACAATATTCAATTGAGAGCCTTGGTTAATTCATTCATCTTGACTAAGGAAAAGCTAAGGACCAAACAACTTTTTCTTTTTTGTCTAACCCTTTCGCTTAATCCATTTTGTTCAAAATATTAAAACCTAATAATCCTCTTCACTTTTCTTTTCCTTCTCCTAGAGTACAATTAAGACCGAACCTAATAATATTTCATTTTGTGAGTATGTTTAAATTTATAAGTAATCGTTATAAATAATTTTTTTTTTCATTACACATGCACTACTAGAAAAAAAACATTTAACGTCACAAAATAACAGCAACTATGAAGAAAAAGGCCATGAAAAAAAAAAAGCGATGGTATTTTTATAAATAAGTTGCTTGGCTGTTGATTTTTCACGGCGATTATTAAGAAAACCGCCGTAAAAAGTTTTAAAATAACTTACAATAGGGTTCAATTTTACTTATTTTCACAGTTTCATATCAGTGTGTCGTGGTCTCCCTCTATCCCGCCACCAACGAACTTCCAATACCGGTCATTCCCCCACCTTTCCTACCATTTAAACTCCTTCATTTAGCTTGTGGTGTCTTGCCGCCGTCCACTGCCGTTTAAACTTATAAATAGGTGACTTATAAATAGGACCAAGAAAAACCTTTTTTTTCTGCCATATAAATAGGGTCAGAGAAGTAATTACAAACATAGATTACCATAGTATGCACTGGTTTTGTAGAAATGTCTATTTTTCATTACTGTTTACATCATTTGAAGAAAAACAAGGTTAAAATGAATTTTAATTTGAGTAATAGTGCAAATATATCCATTAGTTTTTTTCCACAAAAAGGACTGCTAGCACCATAATCGTTAAAAAATGTACATGAACTTATTTAAACATTTTAATATTTCGCTTCATGACAAGCCACTCTTAAGTTGGCTTTTGCTCACAATTGCTGCAATTTATTCAAGCTTTATTTTACTTCATCAAGTACATGCTTCATTTTAATGGTGCCAATTACCCTTGCATAAATATTATTGGAATAAGGTACTTAAATACTCTGAAAATATCTATGAAGGAGTACCCAACATGTAAACTTTTTTTAGCTTTTATATGCCTTGAACCTTTATTTTTGTAGTAAAAGTACTCTGACTATTATCCGTCATTAAGTTTGACCATTAAATTATACGGTTTAACTAATGTTTTTAATAGTCAAACTTAATGACGAATAATAGTTTAAGGTAAAAATACTACAAAATAAAACTTCAAAACATATAAAAGCCAAAAAAAACTTTCAGATGTTGGGTGCTCCTTCGTAGACAATTTCAGGATATGTAAACACCTTATCCCAATATTATTTAAGAGGAAAGATGCTTTTTAACTCAAAATTAATATGAATTTAATTGTCAACTATAATGTTCGTCAGGTTAGGGTGATATTGTAAGGATTTTGACACTTGAAAAATGACATTGTTATAATAAAAAGCTCAAAATAGCAAAAACTCCCCCACGAAATATTTTAAGAAGAAAAACTCCCCCGCAATATCAAACCTCATATCTTGAGTTGTAGATCTCAACAAATAACAAGTAATGACTCTTTAAACAGCTTAAGATATCTATTTTTTTTTTTTTAAAAAAAAAAGGATTCCATGAAAAAATATCATCAATTTCTGTCTAAAATTCACAAATTTTCTAAACTGCTCTGATAAGCCCAAGACATGTAAAAGAAAGAGGGCGCAAATGTTCACGCACTGAATTTAAGCAACACACTTAGGCTGTGTTTGGCATCGCATTTCATGGCCTAAACGTACGTCTCCACCGGTAAAAGCTACTTTTGGGATTTTGAAGTTGTTTGGATTGACTTCTTTTTGTGATGGGCTTATGGGGTCTAATGAGCTGTTGGGCAGAAACTACTTTTTTTGGCTTTTAGAGTGATGAGCGGTTGGGGGTGAGGGACGGTGGGGTGTGCAGGAGACAAAAAAAAAAAAAAGAAAGAGAAGAGATGATGATACTGGACATGAACAGTTTTTTTTTTTTTTTTGACATTCACATGTTGTAAAAGTGGAACAATAAATTAAGGATAATATTTTTTTAGTAAATACTAAATATAAATTATCGCAAAAGTAAATACTAACGTAAAATTGGAAAAAAAAAATGAACCATGCTATTTTTTCATTTATTTACTTAATGTTTTTTTTTTGTAAAAAAAGATATCTTTTTGTTGTGGGCTTTTGGGAGAAGTAAACTTTCGGTGCCTTTTGGGGTGCTGTGGGCGGTGAAAGAAACCGTTAGAAAATTTATGGCTGTGTTAAAAATTTTTACCCACCTGACCCTCACCCCTGCATGAATATTCTCTCACCTCAATAATAAAACAAAATCACAAGTTCACAACACACACACACTCCTCCGTTGGAAAATTGTCACATTATATATATAATTCCTTTATAACAATAAATTAAATTTTCTTATTTTTAATAATTTTATTTTCAGTACTTTTTTAACAATGGCCACATTATACATATAATTTTTTTCTAATAATAAATTAAATTTATTTACTTTTAATAATTTTATTTTCCTTCTTAAAAAATAGTCACATTATATATATATATATCTAATATTAGATATATACTATTTAATAAAATTCATGTCCTTTTAAGTCATTTTACATCCAAACTTACTTTTATATTTATCATCCAAACAAGTTTCAGCTTCTCAAACTGACTTTTTTTCAAAATCCAATCCAAACATAAATCACATTACCCTATCTGACTTTTATCCAATCTGACTTCTGTAAAAGTCAGATTGAAAAAAAAGTTACTTCTCCACCGCTAATCCAAACACACCCTTAGCCATCCACAGATATTCTAAAGTAACCCTAATTTTAGTCATATGGCATGTTACAGATATTTTCTTCACTATAATACTTGATAATTTTCAAAAATTGGATTCTTAAGTCATGTTACTTTAATTTCCATCCTCTTCCCTTCTCTTATTTCTCTAACCATAACATTAACATTTGAGTAGTTTAAATTTTATTTTTAAATGATAATAGCATAAGAATCCTCTTACTCAAAGTTATCTTGCTTGACGCATTGTTGAGCGCCTAATATAGATACTTCTTCTTGTGAAAATTCAAATTTTAATTCGTCACACTATAAGGGACTAACTCTTTCTATTGAACACAATCCCAATTGATTATTAGTATCAAGCGCATATGCTTGTGATATATGAACTACTTTCCTATCCTCTAAACTAACATTTATTCTTGAAAGAATTGCAATAAGGTTCCAAAGAAATAACATATTCACACCAAAAAAAAAGTTTCATAACAACTAAGCAACTTATAATGACAAGTTTGAAACAAAAAATAGTTTTAACTGCTCACTTGTCATTTAAGACATGTTATTAATTATTTTTCTTTTTTAGAACTTCAAAGCAATTCACTCTTTATTATTTTTATGTTGTAAACTAACATTTAGCGTGTGTTTGGATTGGTATTTCCATAATAAAAAAAAGGCCTTGGAACGTGTTAAACGCTGGTTTGAGGTTGGTTTGGAGATTATGGGTTGTTTGAGTGGGCTTTTAGCCCATTCAACTTTTGAGCAAAAAGTAAGATGCATTGAGAAGATAAAATTTTTGCCTTTTGCCATTGATAAGGTGGGCGGGGTAATGTGGAGAGAGAAAATAATAAAGATGAGGAGAAAAATAAAGATATTTAAGTAGGTCCTATATTGATCTAATAATTTATTTTTTTCCTGAGAGGAAAAAACTCACTAACACAATTTAATTAATTTAATTTATTATTTTTCTAAAATTTATCAAATTATATACATATGATATATTACATTCGCTCCTTAATATAAGACCTCAATAAACTAATGTGAACGGACTATAAAAGCTAAATAAATTATTTAATTATATTATATGTTATATAATTTCACTAAAATATTTATGTATATCTTTAATTTTTTTCAAATTAGTTAACCGAGTCTTATAAAAAAAACTCATACCTTTTTTATTTATTTTATATCTAAATTTACTTTTTCATTATCTATCCAAACAAGTTTCAATGGTTCAAACTAACTTTTTATAAACAATAATCTAAACATAAATTATATTATATTAATGGACTGTTATTCCAACTCATATTTATCAAAGTCAAATAGAACAAAATTTAGTTTTATTATCGCTATTCCACGTACATCTTTATTCGTACATATGGACTTAAAATGCGTTAAAGAATCCAATCAAAGGCCGGTGGGTTGTGAAAGAGGACTTTTCTGCCCAATAGAATATTGATTGGGCTTCCAGGACCCAGATTTCGGCTCAATGTTAATTTTTATATATTGAGATTAATGTAATTTTTACTTTCTCAAGTTTGTCCTCATTTTAATTTTGACCTCTTAAATTTTAAACCATAAGTTTTAGTCTTTTAAGAAGTGAAACGATCCAAATTTTTATTGAATAATAGGACCAATATTTTAAATGAAAAAAAAATTAAAAGACCAAATCCTATGGCATCTTCCTTAAATTCTCTCCCTCACTCTTTTATTTGATTATTGTTGGGAGAATATCTATAAAGTTACTTTGAAAAAAATTGATAAATATGTATCAAACCATAGTTTCAGAAGTGATTTTACAGTCTACGAAGTAAATATATAGAGGAGTTTGTTTCGATTTGCGGAAAAGTGCTTTTCAAAAACACTTCTAGGTGTTTCCAAACACCCCCTAAGTCTTATATATAAAACCAACATCAATTCTCTAATTAAATCATAAATTAAGAACCAGAGAAACATTAACCCAGCAATCCATTTTGTTAAAGTTGCAAATTCTTAGCTCAGGATGTGGGACTCTTTCTTTAATTTCTTGTTTTGTAAGATATGGTGTACTACTACATTTGGTTCTTAATATAAGAGTTAGTTGATTAATTTAAATAGATTAAAAAAATTAGTTATGTTAGTTATTGGTAATAAATAAATATTGTTTTCTCTAAAATTTTTTTACTAATCATATGTATTAGCTAGAACTACTATTTGATGAAATGTTTAAAATTTGCAACTACTATAAGGATTATTTTGAAAAAAAATAGATAAATATGATAGACAAAATAAACTGGGGTATTATATTTATGACCAAATTAAAAGTCAAATTAACTCTTATATTAAGAATCATAGGTAGTATTATTTTCTTTTTAGGTGTAATATCATTTTTAGTTGATGAAATTCCATCTCATTTTAATTTTGGTCCATAAAACCAATAATTTTAATTTTTAAAATAATAAAATCTAACTTTATTTTGATCCGCCTAAAGAGTTTTTATCTCTAGAATAATGTTCTTGAAGGTTTTAAATTTCAAAAACCTGGTCAGAACTAAAGATGATATTAATCTTTTGTCCCAAAAAAAGACAATATTAACCTGCTAAAGTCTAGTTGCAGATTCCCGCACGAAAGGCTTTGCCTTCAGGTTTTAGACCATATTAAAATTATTTTTCCCGTTTTTGTTCGAGGGGATGTTGACCAACAACAACAAAATAATTATAATAATTGCAATCCAAATTGACGGATGTTTTCTTCATAAAGTTAACAGTAAATTAATCTTTGATCTGCACTATATTTTATAATGGTATATGGTATGATGACGTTTTATCAAGTCAGAAATATCAAGTTCTGTAATAATAACACCAAATATTTAATAAAAATCTTGTCTTTTGGCCGGCAAATAAAACTCTTCTTCTTTTTTTTGGCCATCCAGATAAAAGTCTTTTGTTGGGTTAATACATTAAGATTATAATTATACTGATTAATTAGAAATAAGGAGTCCATTTTTAATAAGATGGACAATATGGCTGTTTCATTATAAAGATTGAGTTATCAACAGAAATTAAATAAAGAAATTTATCTAGAATATATAAATATGAAACATAAAATCTGTAACAACCTCCAAAATTCATAAATTATAAATAATATATACATGTGACATCTTCAATATGAAATATAAAGCTTTAATTAATCGCACTATTTAGAAATTGTTATTAATTCAGCTCATTTCTTAATGCTGTAATTGCATTATTATTTACAACAACTAAGACGTTTTTGCCATTTTGGGGCATGGAAATATTTAATTTATTTTTTTTAAAAATATAACTAAAAAAGATATACATTTTAATAATGAATTTTAAAAACTCAATTGATAATAAATAGATAATATCAAATAATTTATTTTATATTGACGTCACGTTATGACATTATGAATATTAAATAGTATATATGAATAATGGAATAACTTGTAATATCAGGACACTAGCTATGCAATGCAGGGTCCCACCATTTAATTATGCTATAAATACCACCATAGCTAGACCTGTAAAAATCATGTAGTGAGAACTTTTAGACAGAAAAATTTGCTCTATCATTCGCCATAGGTAGTAGAGAGAGTCTACAACAAAAAGAAGCTAGCAATTATGAGTACCAACATTGAGAATCATGAATATGATTCTAATTCCTCTTCTTTTAATCCTATGATGTTGCCAACTGATCATATTTACCTTGCAGTGTTAAATGCTGCTATTGAGCTGAACTTGTTTGAGATCATTGGCAAGGGAAGCCCTAAGGGCATGTCCTCCTCTGAAATAGCTTCAAAGCTCGAAAATCCTCACGCTAGCATGGCTAACCGGCTAGATCGAATGTTGTTTTTGCTTTCCAATTACTCTCTCTTGATTTGTTCTTACAACAAACTTGATCAACCTGACAAGATTGAGAGGCTTTATAGCATATCACCTCATGGCAAATACTTAATTGTAGAAAAAGATGAAACCTCCTGCGTTAGATTCTTCAAATTATGCAATCATCCCACTTACATAAAAATTTGGTAAGTAGGTATTTCATGTTTTGATTCGTAATCACAATTTTTTTTGTTTATTTATTTGATTATATACAAAAGACACCATGACCTATTTTCATTTGTATGGCACATGTGATTTTAATTAGGCAAAACTTCAAGCAAGTGATTCTTGACGAGGAAGAGAACCTTTTCAAGAAAGTTCATGGGATGCCTATGTATAAATACATGGAAATGGATCCAACATTCAAAACTACTTTTCATAAGGCAATGGCTGACTTGTCAATTATGCAGATTAAGGATGTACTTGAGACATATGAAGGATTTGAGGGAATATCCACACTTGTTGATGTAGCTGGTGGCGTTGGCCAAAACCTTAAAATGATCATTTCGAAGTATCCTTCCATTCAAGGCATTAATTTTGACTTGCCACACGTGGTACAACATGGCCTATCTCATCCAGGTAACTATACGGATTTGTATTCTCTCCTCATCCCTTTCTCTTCTTTGCGATAAATGATCATGTACATGTTATTCTATTTTACCCTTTTTTGAGTTGAACTAATTTTTGACCTATTTGTTGCAAATAATATTAGCATAGTGCATGATTAAATTATAGAAGAGAAGTTTAAATAAAAATAACGAAAGAGGGTGGGGATTTAGAAGTTGAAATTTGAAGATGAAGACAACAAATATGGATAGAAGGCACTTAGCCTACAACTAAAGTGTGATCTTGCAGAAATTACAATTTAAGTAATTTTACATACTTTAGTTAGTAATGTATTATGTTTGATTCAACTTTCCCCTTTAAAACTTTGATGCTACTAATTAAACAATTAAACTGTGCTACCTCCAGTCTGTAATTATAAAAGCTGGTTGGGAGTTAAATTTGATACTAAATATAATATTAGAGTCTATTTTGTCTTTCAAATTTATAATTTATTCTCTAAAGTATCCTTATTGATTACACATATTAAGAAAGTTTACATCCAAGAGTATTTATGATTGAAAAAGAGTACTTTCGGGAAGTCGAATAATATTTGTTATAAATAACTAATTTAATTAATTTCTTAATCTACCTAAATTAATTAAGTAGTTCTTATATTAAAGGCTGAAGCCAGTATATTTTTCAAAATTCATCATGCATAAGCATATATATATATATATATATATATATATAGCTTATCATTAGATCTTCCTTGGATATAATTAAAGGAATGAAGCATCTTGGAGGAGATATGTTCAAAAGCGTTCCAGAAGGCGATGCTATGATGATGAAGGTCAGTTTAATAACGCTATAATAATTAATTTCACATAGTAACTAATTATTATTCCTAGGGCTTATATTGCTAATGATAATAAGCTATATATGTCTAATCTCTTGCAGTTTATAACTCATAACTGGGGAGATGAAAAATGCATACAGATTTTAAGAAACTGCCATAGATCTCTCAAAAACGAAGGCAAGCTTATTATTATTGACCCGATAATGCCAGAAATACCGAATGGAAGCGACGAGCATAAGTATGTATCAGTTCTTGACAACCTTATGTTCCTGCAATCGGGTGGGAAGGAAAGAACAGAGAAAGAATTTGAAGCTCTTTGCAAAGATAGTGGCTTTTCTAGCTACCGTATCGCAGCTCACGTTGCCTACGCTGCTTTAGGAGTCATTGAGTTTTATAAATAAATTAAATTGGATTGTGGTTACGTTGTATGGAGTCTAAAGTGAGCCACACTATATATCCACACACACAAACACACACATATACATCGTTTATGAATAAATTATGTGAGTAGAGTATAGATTTTATATTTTATGTAGTACTTGAATACAATAATGTTTTATGACTAAGGAATGAACTATACGTGTGTAATATATGCGAAGTGGTCTATGAATAATGCTTGTAGTGTTACGTGTTGATACTTGATATGGTGAACCTTACAACCAAACTCACCTGAACGTTTATTTCACCAGGGGAAAAAAAGATAGTGCGACATTTTCCTAGCATTTAAAATTGATGTTCTCACCGCACATGCATCTTTTTGGTACTCCTCTGATCCTTAATATAAGACCCGTTTAACCAATTTGATTAGATTAAGAAAGTTAGTTAAATTAGTTAATTATAAGAAAAGTGATACATTTTTCTTAAAACACCATAATCATCTTTCTTAATACCCCTCTACCTCTTCTATTTGATTATGGTTGAGAGAGTACCCATAGGAGTAATTTAGAGAAAATTGATAAATATAAAAAATGAATCTTATATTTAGGATCAAAATCAACTCAAGAATTAGGTCTTATATTAAGAATCGTAGGAGTATCCTTTTTACCAACTCTTGTGCTAGTTCTATCTTTTTCTGTCACTTGTAAAAATTATATACTTCCTCTAGCCCACAACATAAATCGCTTATAGAAAAAATATTAAAAAATATAATTCATTTAAAAAATAGTTAAGAATTATTTATTAATTTTATCCCTAAAATTAATGCTTAAATGTCTCTTTGTATTCTTCTCTTTTCTTCATAACCTCATCTAATATGGGTAAAGTTGAAATCAATTTTAATTGACGAGCTAACTACCACTATTTTTGGTTTTGATACTTTAGTTAATGTTCATTTTTTTCCTTTTCATTAACAAAAATAAAGAAGACAGAAGTTCGGTTGCTGAATTACTAGCCAGACAATTGCAACTCAATTTTCCTCTATGCTTTATAAGGTAAAAAAAAAAAACAGAGAAAGTGATATCAAGTGGGTTGAGATAATTTTAATTAAAGCGAGTCTTGAAAGAACACTTGTTTGAATATTTACATATTATCTACCAAAATAATTGTGATATTAGTCAGATTTTAACCCATACTTAATTATGGATTAACTTCTTATTAATTAGGCCTAATATTTGTAGGCAGGCTTGTTTAACTCTTTTTTTCTTTTTTCATTTTGTACATTCCTAAAACAATTATTAAAACTATTTGTAAAATTTTCTCCTTCTCCTCCACACACATTATATACTCAATTCAATGTAATCATCACATTTTTTTCACTCTTTCTCATCTAAAATTTATGTTCCTATGGATGACTGCATTCCATAAAAACCATTGTTAATGTTTATCAAATTCTAAAACTATTTATTACTCTCTTGGGTTTAAAGTATAAGATAAATTTTATCTATTTATGTTTATTAAGAAATTAGTTAAAATCAATTTACAATAAATATGCAAGGCACATATTTTTTTTCCAAATATACCTTTCTTAATGAAGAAAATAAGTAAAAGATGTAATAAATGAACAAAAAAGGAAAGAGAATATATATTGGGTAAAATTGAAAAAAAAAACTCATTAAATGCTTAAATAAAAGTGATTGTTATCTTATAAAAGAATTAAGCCCCTTCAATAAAGTTTATCTTATATTTTGAATGAGAGGGAGTATTAAGAAAGCTAAGTTCCATGGGAAACGTTTCCTAATTCCTGATGCCCTAAAATGCTGGAGTCTCTGTTTACTAATCGTTAATTAATACATTACTTCAAAAACCACGGCGTCATGCGTGACAAATATATTAAATTCACAAATTTTGCATAAAAACGTAATAACTTGACTAAACAACACATCAAGTATATACGTCAACAAAATGGATAGGATGATGCATGGCGTGCGCAGAAAAGTAATATTTGATGAGGTGCGTTATCTTCACATTACATCTTTAAAGATTTTTATTTCTTAACAAATGCGTTTTTTAATTCATATTTAACTATTTTGTTCCTATTTATAAATCACTTGTTGAGAAAAAGTTTATTCCTAAATATAAATCACTTGTAGGGTAATTAATGATCTTTTTCAATTTTATCCTTGTTGACTTAAATAAGTTAAGAGAATATGTAAACCATATTTTTTTTTTTTACTATGCTTCCTTTAATAAGGGCAAAAGGTAGAAAAATTACCAATTTAATGCATTTCTTAGTTTACAGGCTTAGGGTACAAGTAACTTATAAATAAGAAAAGAGTGAAAAATTAATTATTGTTTTATCATGCGTACATTCTATTTTATATATGCTATACTCCCCCTCCCTTCTTATAGAAACAATCAACACTTCTACTTTGTCTCTATTTATAAAAACATTTGTAATATGTCTCAAATTGTTTGAGCCAGTTTCCTATATTTTGCCCCCATTATTAATTAGTTATTTTAATACTTAATATATTTATTATCTCACTCCTCGAAGCATCATTCATTCGTTGCTTTCCATCACATATTATTTCCCTTCTTAATATATTTATTTTGGCTTATCTTATCATGCGTACGTTCTATTTTTAGGAATGTTTCAGCTGAGCTTAAAGAATTGTTTTGTTCTGTCTTGCTGCCATTGCTGCTATGTTGGTAATTAATTGAGATTTAGATTAATTGCAAATTTTGGTAACAATTAGTTCCTGAATGATCATATGGGCATTGCATATTTTAGCACTAGGAGTTGGGAACTTAAATCAAAATAAATTAATCAAAGGGATGGATGAGGAAGGCTAAGCATAAGGGGATTCATTCCTAGTTGTTTACTTCCATTTGTTCGCCAATTTACAGAAGCACCTTTCATCTCTTGATTCATAATAATAATAACAACAATAACCGAACAAATTAAACCATATTATTTTGCCTTCCTGCCTTCTTCCTTCATTGCCTTCTTCAGTGCTTAATACATAATAGTGAATCCGCAGAGCTTGCATAAAGTTCTTGATTTAATCCACAGATATTATGATCACACACACACATATTATTCTATATAGATTATCTGGATAATATGAATTAAATCACCTATTTAATTTATATTATATTTAATTGAGTGATTATCCTAATTAGTTGACTCAGTCAACCGAAATATAATCTTACTTGATTATTTTGTTTCGTTGGAATTTCTTTTTTTAATTTTCAATCAAATAGTCCAACCTATTAAAGACAGACTCGACCTGAAATCCAAACAGTTCCTGAATGCTGTGAGTAATATAGCCCCTGGCCTTTTCTTTGCAATATTTTGTTAGTTGAATTTGCTGGGTGAAAATACATGATAACTAGATATGGACAACCATATATTTGTGGCCTTTCAGTTGACAAATGTCCATGTGATATATACATGTTGAAAACTTCTGGAGCTAAATAAAATTACTTTTTTAAACAATAATTACTGATAAATCATGTTTTTATATATTTTTATCCCATTCGCTTAGCATTTTTAGTAATAAATTTTGACTAATTGAGAGCTTTTAAAATGGGATAAATTTTTCGAGATTTTAAATTTTAAAATATATGTTATTGGAATTTTCTTTTTAACTATCTTGGAACTCTTTTTTGAGTAAATTTGTGCAAATAAAATACACGGAGCTTTGAAAATTTAGGTTTTATAATGCTGACCAAGGAATCTGCAACTCACCCAATCCACTTGTGCCGGGTGAAAATTCATCCATTTTGGCCAGCCCAAAAAAGGCTCATGATGGGTTGAAATTAAACAGCCAGGATGAAAAAATAAACAGGCAGGATATGGGCATACCCTTAGGATATGTTTGGTATGAGGGATTTGAGAGGGAGGGGAGAGAATGGGAGGGATTTTAATTTTTTTTTTTGGTAACACACAAATTTCAGGAGGGGAGGGGAAAAATTTTTAAATTTTCCTTCTCCTCCCCTCCTCAACCTCCCCTCCAAAATTAGGAGGATTTGGAGGAGAAAGGACAATATTTTACTATGTTGTGACCATTATGCTCATATTTTGTCATGTTGTAACTATTATATCCATATTTTGTCATGTTGTGACTATTATACCCATATCTTAAATAAAATAAGAGCAAAATTGTCCATATTAAAATATTTTTCCCTCCCCTCTCCTCTTTTTTTATAAATCCAAACAAGATAATATTAAAATCCTTCCACTCCCCTCCCCTCCCCTTCCCTCCATTAAAATCTCTCCCCTCCTTTTCCTCTTATTGAACCAAACGAACCCTTAGATGCCCCTTACCTGCCCATTTAATAGTGTGTGTATATTTAAAAAATTTTAACTTAGTAATACTCTCTCTAGTCCATAATATAAGAAGTTGGTTAAAAAAAATTATGATATAAAATATAACATGTTATTAGGACAATTAATGTGACTTTTTCACCTTGCCCCTGTTAAAATAAGAGAGAGGAGAGATATGAGAGATAATAAAATTGTAACATTAAGAGCAATATTTTCATATTTAGAGGTAAAATAAGAAAATTTTATCATTTTAAAATACATTTAATGACTAAATTTTTATTTCTTGATATGCGAGAAAAATTAACTAATTTCTTATATTATGAACGGGAAGAAAATTAACTCTCTCACCCTCAATCTAGAAACTTCTTGTTCTCCTAATTTCTTTTTCTTTCTTTTTGTCCGTGATCGTGGAGTTCCAGGCTTCTAGTGTTTGACATCTGACTTTCACATTTCCACTCTTCCTCTTCCTTTCCTAACCTAGTAGTGTGTTTAGTTGGAGGGGAGAGTAGGGAGGAAAGGGAAAATAAACCCTCTCCTTGTTCCATTAGAAATTTTTGAGGAACGGATAGCTCCCTACTCTCATTTTGACTTTTCTTAAATTGGAATTTTTTGCACTACGTATTGGGTGCTCATCAAATTTATGAACACTCAGTGCTCATCGTTGTAGCACATGTAAAGGCACCACTGCCCAACAATCCATATTAGTAGCTAAGCATTCAGCACCATTCTCCCATCTACCATTTTCTCTTATTTTGGGTCTTTCAAACTTTTATTTTAAACATATTTATTGATCTTACGGACCTAAATATAAAACTCATTTTGTGCCCTAAATATTTACGTTACACAATGAGTTATTTAAGACCGAATGAATATTAAAAAAGGGTTAAGGTTCTTAATTGCCCCGGAAGTTTTCCCCAAGGAGCACTCAGCACCCAGAAGTTTTTGTTTGTTCTTAAATATCCCGGAAGTAATTTATCGTAGCAATTATGCCCCGAGTTAACGTTCAGGCAAACGGACGTCTGTAAATGACACGGTGTCGAGAAGATGGACGACACGTTGGTGAATGAGATGGTGACGTGGCACTGTTGTGTCGACAACATAAAAGTTGATGCTGAAGGTCAATGTTGTCATCGAAGGTCGCTCTTGTCGTCGACACTGAGAGCTAAGGTTAACAGGCGACGGGCTATTGAGAGTGAACAGTCACAAACCAACACTCAACAGTCTGATACGAACAGAAGACCACGTGGTGGAAGGGCTTTCTACAAGAGCCATGTTGATAGTGAAATGGGAGTCCAGATTGATGAGGAAATTGGATGAACTGTCTACAATGTATGTGATCGTTTAATCTGTTTTCATAATCCTTTTTCATTCCATGTTTTCAGAATCTAACTATATTGTTAATGTCATTATGCAGCGTGGCTTGAATTCACAAGTTGTCCTTGATGAGGGAGAAGAATACATGGAGCACCATGTAGACATAGAAACAAGGTTTCCCATCCCAAATGAACTTTCAATAAGGATCTCTCGGAGCATGTCTGATTCCAATGGTAGTGGCTCCCGTAGAATCCAATATCGAGGTGATGGAGCAATTACTTCCACTCCTTCTAACCTACCATTCACTCCTCCAGGACTAATGTGGTCAGGACAACCAGCCTCAACCACCTCACAACTCCTATCTCACAGGGACCACATAGTAATTGCCTCTTCTAGCCGAAGGAAGTTCGATGCAATGAGAGGAAGGGAATAGCTATATTATTTGTACTAGTCTGCTATTTAGGGGATTTAGATAGCACTGTTTAGTGTATTTGGCGTATTTAGATGGCACTTCTTAGGATTTAGGAAGGTGTATTTGTACTTGGCCTTGTTCTCTTTTGGTTCTAGTTGTACCAGTCTATTGTTTTTTTGATGTATGTTCTGTAAATGTTGGAGAGCCAAATAACACTGATGTAGCAAAGTTGACAAATGGTGGTCATTTATCGATAAGTTGTTTGATAAATGAACTTATCGATAAGCTACTCGATATAATTGAGCCAATTTCATAAACTTTTGTCCGATAAGGTTATCGATAAATGGTATTTATCGATAAGGATTTCGATAAATAAAAGAAACAATTCAAGTCCTCATTTATCAATTTGTTAATCGATAAATACACTTATCGACTAATCAATATTAATCAATATAAATAGCTTTGTGTCTTCTACTGTCGCACATCCCACGTATCCTTTGTGTCTTTTACTGTCGCACATCACACGCATCCTTTGGTAACACCATTCTAACTCAAAGCTTATTTTCAACTATATTCTTGAATATATTCTTGAATATATATTAGAGAAATGTTCTTCTCGAATACGTATTTGAGAATTGGTCTTCTTGAATACATATTCGAGAACTGATCTTTGGTCTTCTCTGCTCTGTCCTCTTCTCAGACTTCACATGCGCCCCACCTCGCTTTGCTTTGCCCTAGCTCTCAATGTTGACGAAAAAAGCGACCTTCGATGACAACATTGACCTTTGGCATCAACTTTTATTTTGTCGACACAACAGTGCCACGTCACCATCTCATTCACCAACGTGTTGTCCATCTTCTCGACACCGTGTCATTTACAAACATCCGTTTGCCTGAACGTTAACTCGGGGCATAATTGCTACGATAAATTACTTCCGGGATATTTAAGAACAAACAAAAACTTCTGGGTGCTGAGTGCTCCTCGGGAAAAACTTCTGGGGCAATTAAGAACCTTAACCCTTAAAAAAAAAACATCGGAATTATTATTTTTTGGTGCAAAAATCTTAGACAGGGTTTAAGGTCAACGCAAACCAAGAACAAGGCACTTGATTTAACTCCTCCAAAGTCATATCATCATGTTAGACAAGACAATATTGCAATTAATTTTTTACAAGAGAATACTTAGATTAACTTTTTTATATTTATTATATTAAGTTCTCTCGTTACATATAATAGGACAAAGTGAGTTCTATATTTAGGAGTATCTTTTTTAAAAATAATTTCAATGTTTAATTATTTTAATAATGAATGTGTGCAAAATAAACATTTAAAAGACCCAAAATAACAGAAAATGAGAGATGAGAGAATGTTGCTAAATGTTGAGGTGCTCATGTGGTTTGGAGAGAAAAATGGGAATTGCTGTTGGACAATGGCACCTCTCCCCATATGCTGCGGCGTGATTGGGAAGATGAGCATTGGGTGCTCATAGATTTGATGAGCAACAGACTCCATTTTTCAGAAAAGAATTAAAAGTTTAGATGATTTTGCTCTTATTTTTTGGTGATATTTTATTAATACCTATAAAATATATTATTATAAAATTTATTTTAAATAAAAATGTATTATTATAAGGAAAATATGTATTATTATAATTAAAAAATATATTATAATAAAAATTAATTTAAAATAAAAATATTATTATAATGAAAAATTATATTATTATAAATTAATTTTTACAAATATATTATTTTATTAATTAAAATATATTTTAAAGCTTAAAAATAGCAAGATTCATTTTTCTTTTAAGCCAAGTAAAATTTGTTAAGTTGATTATTTTGAAATGTATTATTAGAAAAAATTTTAAATAACAAATTTGTTTAAAATAAAAATTTAAAAGACCCAAAACAAGAGAAAATGACAAATGGGACTAGTGTTCTACTTCTTCCTCTCAGCCATGACGAGATTCTGGTCTCACAGTCAATTTGTTCATTTTTTCAATTTCTTCCTCTCAATTTCTTCTCTTGGCTATCACACTGCATCTATGTTTTGGGCATTTGATTTGTATGTGCTGGGTTGATATTGAAGAAAGATTATTATTGGGTAGTTGTTATTGTAATAGTTTTGAATAAAGCTTATAATTGGAAAGATTATATTTTTCATTTATGCTATATTGTATTATGCAAGCTCTGCCAGATTCATCGTTATGTATTAGGCACCAAGGAGGGCAATGAAGGAAAAGGTCAGCCCGACGGAAAAAAGAGGTAGACGGGCGAGTGAAACGGCGGACTAAGAAAAAGAGGAAGGGAAAGAACGAAGGGTCTCTGGAAGAGGAATGCAGCACCAGTTGCGTCTTCTTCTTCTTCCAAGTTCGACGGCTTCTTCTTCTTTCATCATCGACGGCGTCTTGTTCTTTCT
This sequence comes from Neltuma alba, assembly GCF_004799145.2. Classification (NCBI taxonomy): domain Eukaryota; kingdom Viridiplantae; phylum Streptophyta; class Magnoliopsida; order Fabales; family Fabaceae; genus Neltuma; species Neltuma alba. Next base: position 58,080 of record NW_021637701.1, read on the forward strand.
CTTCATCGCGGGTTCTTCCTTTCTTTCTTTTATTTTCGTTTCTTCATTTTTCCCTTCCATGGCACATTGATTTTTGTTGTCATCAGCTATTATTATGAACTCTTTTGCTGAGCTTGAATCCATATATTGATCTACAAGAGGTTTTGTTTGGGTTTCTAATCTGATTTCATTCCTTTCCTCCTTTGTCTTCATGTTATTCTGCTACTGATTAGAGTTTGTTAAATGTCATGAATTTGGTGTTAATCGTTGAATCTATTGACTGTGATTGATGTACTCGATTGATACCTTAATTTAGGAATGTTGCAGCTGAGCTTAAACGATTGTTCTGTTCTGTCTTGGTGCCATTTGAAATTGGATTGCTGCTATGTTGGTACTTAATTGAGATTTGGATTAATTGCAAATTTCAGTAGCAATTAGTTCCTAAATGATCATTTGGGGCATTGCACTTTTTAGCACTAGGAGGTGGAACTTGATCAAAATAAATTAATCAAAGGTATGGATGAGCAAGGCTAAGCGTAAGGAGATTCATTCCTAGTTGTTTACTTCTATTTGTTTATAGAAGCACCTTGCATCTTGTGATTGATAATAATAATCAAACCGGACAAACCAAATTATTTTGGTTTGCTTTGTTTGATTTTTCTCTAAACTTCGACTTATACAAAAAGGCATAGTAAAAAATATAATTTTTCTGATTATAAGCTTTATTCAAAACTATTACAATGACAATTGCCCCAGTAATAATATTTCTTCAATATCAACCCATCACACACAAATCAAATGCCCAAAACATAGATGCAGTGCGACAGCCAAGAGAAGAAATGGAGAGGAAGAAATCGGGAAAATGAACAAATTGACTGAGAGACTAGAACCTAGTGATGGCTGAAAGGAAGTAGATAAATCTAGAAACATCTTACATCTTGATCTTGTTGAATCTTTGAAACCATCTCCATTTTCTCATCAATCTCTTTCTTCTCACTCTCATTGATTCATTGGCGTTCTTGTCCCCACTGTGTTTTTTACTTTGATCTCTGTCTTGCTTTCTTGCCGGGTTTGAGTGAGGAAGGTGGGAAGGTTGAAGACTTTGCTCCTTCGCCTTTGGAATCTTTAGCACATACAAAGAGTAGCTATAAAGATTTTTTTTGATACACTTGAACAGGAAAAACAGAGAACAAAACTAAACTGCACCCGACGACCCAAGCATCGTCCGCCCTGCCTTAGAGCTTAAAATCTGGAGACCCATTGCTTCATTCAGAGCATTTTTCGCAAGAGCATCTGCCATCTGGTTATCCTCACAGTGAATGACCTGTAACTCAACTGTCCAAGACTGTTCGAGCATGTTCTGAAGTTCCTGGATCACAACCCAGTTGTCGTGCAAGCTGCTGTCACCACCGGAGATGAGATGTATGGCTTCCGAAGAGTCACACCGAAGAACTATATCCCTTTCACCAATGTCCCAAGCCCTTTGGTCAAAGGGCTTGGGACATTGGACAAAGAGTAGCTATAAAGATGTTATGAAATTTTAGAATTTAGAGTTGCCACAATAAAAATTCGAATGCTTGGTATAATGTTTATAATTCAAACACTCAATAATAGTATGTTATCTGAGTATTGTAATTTTGAAAATTTGTACATTGAAGGGAGCTATGTTATTATGCGTTTTTTGATACAATCCTCCTATAATTTCTAATTTGTATTACTAAATGCATTTGTTATTACTTTCATGATGTTCTCTAAACTTTCGCATTCCTTCAACCCATGTTATTACTCTCATGATTGTAATTTTTGTTTCCGGCTATCCCTGTTTCAGATTGACGGTCTCGTGGATAACCACTATGGCGAGAGGTATTTATAGTTTTTTAGTTGTCCCCATTCCTTCAACCCATTTGTTATTAGTTTCCTGATTGTGAGCTAGTTTTATTTCCTATGCATGCTAGTCTTTACTGGATGCATTATGGGTTTACTTTATTTTTCTTATTTAAAAATATTTTTGTGAAAAATTTCAAATGAGCATCATAATGTTTTGTTTGATCTGTCTAATTTGTTCTTGATCTGAAGATGTGTGCGGACATCATATAAAGGATAAATCTATTGCAAGCTGAACAATTCACTAATCACAATGTGATTCCGGACACACTATGTAAATAAGGTATCTCACTTATATACAAATTAAAGTATTCGATTTCATTCATTGAGCTTATAAGATTTTTCTTGTCAATTTCTTTTAAAATCTTGTATCTCATTTCAAACAAAAATAGTTCACTTCAAATAAATATTGTTCGTATTGGGTAAATATATAAACATCGCCGCTTCCTTTTTTTTTTTGGGGGGGGGGGGGGCGCTAAATCATCACGCCACATTTAGATAGAAGGTATGATTTGTCTTCCGAGTATTCCAAGTGTATTTGCAAGAGAGGTTCAACAACAGAAATTTTAGGAAGGTCCCTTCGAGGATGCAATGCCGTGTGCTTTATCTCACTTTGGTGTTTAGTTGCCTTGTGACTCATATTTTATGTATATGCCCATATTTAAAGCTAGGACAAGGTCCTCAAAATTCACTCTCTTATTTTTCTGCTCTTTTAGACTACTACTTATCCAAAAAGCCTCTAAAATTGAACAAGGTTTTCCATGCCCAGTTGATAAAATTGGGTTTCAATGTCTACACCTATTTATAAAATTGGGTTTCAATGTCTACACCTATTTGGGTAATCGTTGTCTCGATCTATACTCCAAGTTTGGTGGGATAAGTGATGTCTTGAAAGCATTTGGTGATATGAGTAATAAGAACTCTACGTCCTGGAATATCTTCTTAAAAGGGTTGCTCAGAAGTGGTTATCTTGAGAAGGCCAAACATTTGTTTGATGAAATGCCTATGAAGGAGGTGGTCAGCTGGAATACAATGATTTCAGGCTACTCTTCTCATGGGTTTGGTAATCGAGCTTTTCAACTTTTCCTTGAGATGCAAAATATTGGCACAAAACCAAGTGAATTCACTTACACCATCATGATGTCACTTGTATCAAGTCCCTGTCAAGGTAAGCTAGTTCATGGAAGGTTGATCAGAAGTAGGATGGATTTCTCAAATTCAGTTCTCGGAAATTCTTTAATAAATATGTACGGGAATTTTGGTCTTCTTGATTATTCTTTTGGTGTGATTTTGACCATGAAGCAGTTGGATATTATCTCTTGGAATTCTTTGATCAGGGCCTGCCATAATGCAGGACATCAAGGATTGGCATTAGAGCAGTTCTATCGTATGAGAATCACAGAGTTGTTACCTGATCAGTTTACATCTTCAATATTGATCTGTGTGTTCTAAGCTGCAAGATTTGGAAAAGGGTAGGCAAATTTTTGCCTTTTGTTTTAAGGTGGGATTCGTTCATAATAGTATTCTATCAAGTGCAGCTATTGACCTCTTTTCCAAATGCAACAGATTGGAGGATTCTGTCCAGCTTTTTAGAGAAGAATATCAATTGGGCTCAGCTCTATGCAGTTCTATGATTTCAAGCTATGCTAGGCAAGGTTTAGGAGAAGAGGCATTAGGACTTTTTGTATTGACTTGGAGGAAGAATCTTAGGCCAACTGAATATATGGTTAGCTGTCTTCTGAGTTGTTTTTCCAGTGTGTTACAAGTAGAACTGGGTAATCAAATCCATTCATTGGTTCTGAAATTGGGTTTTGAGTCAGATGCAATAGTTGCCAATTCACTTGTTGGAATGTATGCAAAATTTGGATCCATTTATGATGCCTTAAATATCTTCAATGAAATAAGAAGAGATTTGATATCCTGGAACACCATATTAATGGGTCTAACTTACAATGGTGAAGTGTCTGCGGCTATGGACCTTTTCAGTGAATTAATTGGGAAAGGTATGCCACCAGACCGAATAACTCTTTATGCAGTTTTACAAGCATGCAACTACGGGAGCTTGGTTGATGAAGGAATTCAAATATTATCGTCTATGGAGAAGGAATTAGGGGTTAAACCAGAGAAGCAGCATTATGCTTTTGCTGTGGAGTTGTTTGGTCGTGCTGGTAGATTGAAGGAAGCTATTGACATTATTATGGAAACAATGCCACATAAAACTGCTCGTTTGGAAGTCAATTCTCTCTACATGCGCAATTTCTGAAAACTTATGATTTACTGAAAAGGTAGCAAAGAAAATAATGGAGATGGAACCACAGTCATCTTTACCTTACTTGATGTTGGCTCAGGCGTATCAAATGGGGGGCAAGTGGGAGAACATGGTTCGAGTGAGAAAGGCATTGAACCATAAAAGTGCCAAGGAGTCCGCAGGATGCAGCTGGATTGGGATAAGAAATGACGTGTATTTTTTTGAGGCAAATAAATTACTTCAGTGTGGAGGCAAAGATGTTTATTTCGTGTTAAAGTTATTGCACTGGGAGATGGAAAATGAAGGTTATGCTTGTAAAACATTTTGATAAAAGAATGTATAAGTTGTTGTAATTGGCAATGAATATTGATGGTGGGCCAGAAAAGAGTAATTACCTAAGATTGTTTGCTACTCAGTAATGGTTGAGAAAGAGAAGTTGTAATATGCCTGACTGGTACAGTTAGGTAAAATTCCTTGACGTTATGATATGAGGACGTCATTCGCTGGGATCTATACTGAAAAATCAAGCATTCAAGTTTTACGCTGTGTGCGATGCACAATTTAGTACTCAAGAATTCAGTAAAAGATTTTATAAATTAAGCCAACCTTTGATTAGTCTAGTCCCTGTGACTTTGCGAGTTTTGCAGCGGCCTCCTCGTTATTGGGAAGGTCGAGAACCTTAACAAAAATTGGCCTTCTCCGCCAAAAGCTCTTCATCCTTTACATGTGCTTTATTTATAGTGCCATTTGTTGAATGGGGCAATACATCTCAAGCATTACTGGGCTGCAAATCACCTACATTTTCTCCTCAGGTCATGAAACCATCGAAGCCTAGGCACAATTTGACATCAAATCAGCGTGCACAAAATTGAGAATAATCAGGTAACTATATTAACAACTTCATTAATTCGGTCTTTTACATCAATGGCTACACATTTTTAACTACGCTAATTCTCACGCATCCGATGCTGTTGAATTTTAGAGTATTTGTCATATAAGCTAAAGAGATGGACATAATTTTTGAATTTAAAAAGTTTAATTTGTTATTACTACTTTTTGCCTTGGCACTGGCACAGTCAAGTTCATCTTATGGTTTATGCTTAGCTCAGCTCTTCAGATACTGATAATTTCACAGGCTATTTTAATTTATTCTTTTTTAACTTTTTTCAATCATTGCTTGGGGTTGAAAATAACTAGCCAGACAATTCATTAGTAAGCTTTATGGGGCTTACACGTCATCAGTACTTGAAGATAAAAACGTACTTGAAGATCTACGTTATGGATTGGTGCTTATGGATCATGGCTAGCCAAACAGTTTCATCATTAAGCTCTATGGGCAAAATAAGTCAATGGATGAAGGAAAAAAGACCTTAAAACACATGTTATGGATGAACTGAAGTCATGCTAAAACTTTTTACTCAGATTCAAGCAACGAGTCCTAGTCCATTATAATTTGATCCCTAAACCCTAAATTGAGGGTAATATGGGTCGATGTACGGATAAGATGGTAGTTTCCGGTGTTTGCTTGATGGAACGGTTTAGATTTTCCCCCCTCATTAGAAGCACCTTAAAAAAAAACATATTGGGGCCAGCGCTTTGAACTCCTTAACTTTTCTCTAACTGATTTCCATCAACTTCAAAGGATGCCGAGTAAACTCAGGAAAAAATGCAAGACATGAAGTGACTTTGCAAGAACCAAATGCTGCTATTGTTTTCCTTTGTTTACTTCTTTGTCTTTATCCTAATCTCTTCCAATTATGTGTCATTTACTGATCTCATCAAATCAGAATGAAGAGAAGTATGACCGAGAAGTTAATGCAGTTTCTCCTGAAGGCAGGCTATTTCAGGTCGAATGCGCTATTGAGGCCATCAAGGCATGCTGCTCTTCACAGTGATCTCTCATTTCCTTTTTATTGTTTCTTTCTGTGGTTAGGACATGTTATTTCAATATGATTAATCTTTTTATTTTTCATATAAATCATATTCATATTTTGGAACTTTTTGGCTTATAATGGAGCCATGCGGAAGCTAGACTTATTTGATGCTTCCTTCCTATATCTGTCGTCTATTTGGTTGAACTGTTACAGCTATTTGCCAGTGAGCAATTCATTACTTTTTTTCCTGTCTTGTGCCTTCTGGTTTTTTTGCCGCAATAATAGCTTAGTATAGATTAGCTGTAAATTATAAGTTGGCTTTTGTTGGCTGCAGCTGGGATCAACTGCAGTTGGGTTGAAGACAAAAGAGGGTGTTGTCCTTGCTGGTGTAAAGCCCATCACTTCGCCACTGCTGGTGTGTTTGTTTACCAAGCTGCATCTTTGTGAAGTGTCATTGGCTGATAACATTTCTTAAGAAAGGCGATGATAGCTCCCATAGTGGAGTAGGTGATGAGAAGTATGCGTAAGAAAATTGTGTATTGAGATTTGAGGCAGATTTACTGATGAAAATTATACGTTGTACTTTGGGAGTTCCTTTGGTTTCCATCATAAATTATTTTACTAAAATATATTCTTTTGAAATTATTTTACTCCAGGCTCTATTGTTTTGTTAATAATCTGCATATGCCAAATTATGTTTGTACCATGACGTTGAATGCTTCTAACCTTGTTTTCTTCATCAAATTTTCATCTAATTATCAATTATGTGAAAGATGTTATTATTCTTTGGTATTAAAGCTTCAAAAGACAAATACAAGATTCTAATATGACTTATTTTAATCTTGGTTCCTCAAATTCCAAACTCATGGTTTTGGTTTTCAGAATGTAATTTGTTGTAAAATGTTAATTTCTAGAGGTGTAATGATGCTAAGCTTTGTTGTAAAATGGTGATGTAGACTCATCAAATAGCGTCTAATTAGATTTGGTGTGGATAACACAAAGAAAGAAAAAAGAATAGATTCTCAAAACATAACTGTTTAGCCTTTTTTGGTTTTCTCATTGTTTCTTTTTAAGGAATTACTCCTTTGGTTCTAAATAGAAGACTCTTATGCTCTGCTTGGATGGGAAGAAAAATTGGGAGGAAAAAAAATAGGAGAGAAAATAGAGAGAAGGAAAAACTAGAGGAAAAATGTTATCATCTCTCTTACTTGGATAGATGAGAGAAAATAGAGAGGAAAGAAAATTAATAAATATCCAAATGACTAAAATGTTCTTATCAAATATATCATATTTAAAATTAAATTAAATTAAATATTGTGATAGAAAGATTATACTAACATTGGCATTATCAAATAATTAAAATCAAGTTATTTGGTTGATATATATTTTCGGATTATTATATTTTAAAGCCAAATTATTTAATAAAAATATTGTTTTAAGATAAAAAATAAAAAATGAATAAATTTTTTAAATATAATAAAAGAAAATAAATATGAAAAGTAAGAGATAGTAAGGGTAGTTATGAAAATCTTGTTTTCCTTCCCAAATCTCTCCATATATGGAGAGAAAATTTGGAGAGAAAATGAGGTATGAGACCCATTTTATTTTCTCTTCCACTTTTCTTTCCTCCCACATTTTCTCTCCTACCCAAGCAAGAGAAAAGTTGATTCCCCTCATGTTTTTTCCTCTTGCTTTCTTTCCTCCCTAATTTTCCCTTAATCCAAGCAGGGGGTTATACTAGCATGAGTTTTATATTTAAGACTGGAGGAGTATTAACTATGCAATGTTGTGAGAACTCATTCCCCTCCATTTAATTATTCTCACATAAGATCTAGTTAGGTGTCATGTGATGAATACACAATCACTTTATCATTATTTATGATACTTTAACAGATTTTAACATTGTAAGCTTTCTAGGGATTAACATTATTATAGGTTTGAAATTTGAAAAACCAAAAATAACTTGAGCATACATTTCAAGAACCAAAAATTACACTAGTCTCTACTAATAATGCTGAACGTAGCATCTATTTCATATTCTAACTTAACCTATAATTATTTGGTGCTCTATTTGGGGCAATAAATATGATTATTGTCAAAGATTAAGTTATTAGGGTAGGGCCGGACCTTGAAATATTATTGTCATATATTTAATGCAATGATACCGACGCATTGAACCCCGAATAATTTAATTATTTGTATTAACTCATGGACAAAATGTGACGATGTGACAATATTATTTTTCAAAATTTATGCGATGTTTATATATTTACCTAATAAGAACAGTATTTATGTGAAGCGAAATATTTTTGTTTTAAATGAGATATAAGATTTTAAAAGAAGAAATTGACAAGAGAAATCTTATAAACTTAACGAATGAAATAGGATACTTTACTCTGTGCATAAGTGAAGTGTCTTATTTACTCTTCTTTTCTTTTTTTGCGAATAAATATCTTATTTACATAGTGAGTTCGAAATCACATTGTGATTAGGGAATTGTTCAGCTTGCAATGTACTTATCTTTTTTTTTATTGTTATTGGTGGTGAATGGAGGATGATACTGATATTAATGAAAGCCCAGCTCGAAATTCATTCATCTAAAAATCAATGGGATTGCTATTTTAAAAAAACAAATCAATGAGAACTAATGACAAATTCTCATTAGAAGAAGTGTTCACGTTTAGTACCTGATAATGTTGACAAATATTTGCGCTAACTAGATAACATGATTACTACCGTGCATTAGCAAAATACTTGTCATATTCATTCAACCCTAAATGCTACTCTCAATTCCCTAATTATTGCATAGTTCTTGGTTAATGATGAAATTTCCAAACCAAATAATCTGCTAAACTACGCTACAATATCTTTCACGACAAAAAGGAAGACATCTTCCCTACTGGTCATAGTATTACAGTGATTTATTCAACAATAAAAGAAAAATAAATTTACCGTGACGAAGCAAAAAATATTTACGTCTCTCACATCCTCCCTCACACGAATACTAAAATGCCCATTAATGAGTGGTGGGGGCAGGAAGTGGACTTTAGTCAGCAATGGAAGGAAAGAGAGAAGATCTAGGGAAGGGCACTTTAGTCATTACATCGTGATGGAATAATCTTTTATATATATATATATCAATCTAATGAAGCTTTCATTTAAAACCAAAGTTGTTTATAACATAAACATTGCAACCAAATGTGATTAGTATAATAATAATAAAAAAAACCTTCTACATAAAATTGCAATCAAATGGTTCCCACCAACATGTATTTAAATGAGATAGTATAATCAAACCTACCTTTTCAAAATATTGCTTGCCACTGTTAAAAATTTATTTTCATTTCATACAATTGAAGTATTTATGTCTTAAAATGAAGCCTTCATGACCGCTGGGGCTATGGTCGCTGGTAATGAAAGGGAGTTTTTAACCAATATATAAGGTTAACCTTGTCATTTGACAAAAAAAAAATTAATTTAAAATAAATCCTTAAAAACTGCTGTGAAAATAAGGCATTTTGAGTCAGATTTGTCGTATGTTGATTTGTCATGTCTTTTCTGCCAAGAGGGTCGTTTGCCTTAATTTCCTTGTGTAAAAGGCAGCAATTGAGCAAAAGATTCATCTTTGCAGTAACTAATAGAATTGAGAACTCCTCTTTTGATATAGTAATAAATAGAGTTGATAATATGAGTTGGACTTATGAGTTCAGCCTGCCACTCTAATAACTGAATTTTTTATATAAAATCCCAAAATTTTAATGGGATATCCCGCCTATTCATAGCATTTTGAATAGATAGAGCATAGTCTTATTTTGCCAGGAATGTCACCTCCCAACAAAGTTCATCTTTGCCATTAAAAAGTGAAAAAGGAATTTTCTACGCCAGAAGAACGGTTTTAACTAGGAGCACATTCCAGGAGGGTGAAAGCCAATTGTTAGGATCATGGATAAAAAGATCAAAAGCACTTTGAAGATTTACAGCTAAGAAATGATTAGACCTACATTATTTACCAAAAAATGGCATCACCAACTGACTTTAGCAACAGAATTTAGCGATGACATTTTTATTTAGCCAGAAACAAGGATTTCGTCTCTATGCGTGCGGTTTTACCAATTGAGTTCAAATAAACCTACTAACTTATTGTGCAAAATTATAGATATATATAATATTTTTTTATACAAAAAATTATATATACATATATATTATTAAAAACTAAAAATAAACTGTATGATAATTTTAAAAATAATTATTTTTATGACAAAATAATTTTTAAATATTTGTTTTACTATTTATTTTATAATGTTTATTTTTTAAAAAAATATTTTAAATATAATATTAATTTTCAATTACACTAATTTTGAATTTTAAATAGTAAATATTTTTTCATAAATATAGTTTTAAATTTAATTTTTTTAACTGACATTGATGAGATATATAATTTATTATATATGTATTATAATACATTATATTATATTATCTATATTTGTTTTTATATATTTGATAAAAATCACTTATAATTAGTAAAAAAATCTTGTTATTCAAAAAATAACATCTATAATAAAATCTTATAAATTATTCTATATAAAAAATTAAATAATTTAAATAAATTATGACCATTTGTATATATGTATCCTACATAATTTATTTTCTTAAAATTCTTTGTATATACCATTTGTTTTTGCATTGAAGACCAAAATCAATCCATATCATGGGTATTAATTATAGGGACAATCCTAATTAAATCTGTTTGAAATATCAAAATTTAAATTAAGTCCTGTACTTTTAGTAAATTCCTAATTAGGCCAAGAGGCCTTGTTAAGGATTTTTTAATATTATTAAAATACTAAAATACCCTTTTATAATTTAAAACAATATTATTTTGAAAATAAAAATTAAACTATGAAAACTTGACATTATATAGTATTTATTTATAAAAAATGTCTTACATAAGCAAATTTGGAAATACTAAGATCAAAAAATTGACAATGCATAATATAATATTTTATACTAACTCTAATATATATTTCAATAAGAAATTTATATGAATATGTTTTTGGGTAATCGAAACAGTGACCTTTTAATTACTTGATTCTAACACTATTATAGTTAAAAAAAAATTCTTATAGTTAAAAAATCAGAACCTTACTGTATTAGTAGATTTTAGCATCAAATTTGTCATTTCTTTCTTAAATGCTTTGCTGTATTTGCCATATAAATGTTCTCATTAGGTTATATCTTATCATCATATTATTAGAATTCATACTAATAATTAATATGAATTTGTATGAGAAATCTAAGTAATTTTTTCATTAGTCTTTTAGTCTTCTAACAATATATGGAGCAAGAACATATGAAGCTAATAGATCATCTGGCAGCATGTCAAGAAAAAAGAAGCTAAATCATAAATTGATAGGAGCAATAATTACCAATTTTGCTAACTCAAAGGGCTGTTATAATCTTTTAACAACATTCAAAAATTCCTAAGAAGGCCTCTCAATCTAATTAAGAATTTGTTAAAATTGCAGGTTTTAATTTGGATTTTGATATTTCAATGGGATTTAATTGAGATTCTCCCTTAATTATATCATGATTAAATTTTATTGTTTAATAATTAAAATTTAAAATTCACTTCAATATTAGTTTGATTTATAATAATAAATTGAGGTATTCATATAAATTTATTTTTTGGTTTTGAATTTTTATCATATATTACATTTTTCAATATATTGTAATATAATTAGAATTATTCTTTCTTATGTCAATTTGTATAAGAAAGTTATTAATACTCTTATCACATTTGTTTAAGTATTATTGATAATCAAGAGGAATTGATTTTAATAAAATATAAACAAGTTTTTTAAGAAATTTGTCTTCCTATTCTTAGTATGTATCTAATAATGAGATGAAAGATGATGATACCTTTATTAACACCAATTTTACAAATATATCAATTTATTTTACAATTAAAAATATATTTAAATCATTATATTCTTAATTATATTATTATATAAACTGTTGTAAGATTATAATTTAAAATAATAAAATTTAAAATTAGTAACAGATTAACGACTGAATAGACTTAGCGATGGAATTAGTGACCAAAATTTTCATGACAAACAATTTAGCAATGAAAATTTTCCATTGTTAAAAATTTTTTCGTCACCAATCCAATCGCTAAAAATTTTTCCATCGCTAATTCCATCACTAAAAATTAGCGATAGAAATTTTTGATGAAAAAAATTCTGTCACTAACTATTTCCTAACAGATTTTTTTGATGGATTATCAACAAAATTTAGTAATGAAATAAAATTCTGTTGCTAATCCCTCATTAATATTAGGATAAAATTTCATGCTAATTCGTTGCTAAATTTTTATAAAAAATTAGTAACAGAATGATTTTTTGTCGTTAATTTTATCAGTAATAAACTGGTTTTTTTTTTTAGTACTATGCCGAAAACTATTAATTTACAAAGTCTGAAAACTTGCTATACAAGTCATGCGATTATAAAATTTGCCAACTTTATTCCAAGTCTCGACCTTTGGGAGAGTCATGCGGTGAATCAGTTCCTCGAGTCATTTCAGAGTAAAGAAAGGCTATATATAATTTTAGAACATAATAGAGGAAGGTTTTGATGCCCCAAAGATTATTTTCTTTAAGAAAGTTGTTGCCTGTTCATCACAAGAGATTGATCATACAACTTTAAACAATCACATTTAAAAATTGTTTTCCTTTCGGGCCAAACATTTGAAAGTTGTCAATAACAGAAATTTTAAATTCATTTTGAATAACTTTTTATTTTCAAATTAATAGACATTAATGTTTCTAATTTATTATAAAATTATTGTTTTAATTATACGCCAATGGAAATATCCATTAATATCAATAATACAATGTCTATTTAAAAGGTTAAAGTATGTCTTTTGTACTCTAAGTTTACATGAAACTTTAGTTTAATCTCTTAAATTTATAAATTATATAATTTTTTTAATTTTAATACCATTAGTTTCATTGAATGGAAAATGATGACTTGGTAAGTTTAAATGGTGATTTTATAATTAAATACTAATAAAACTTAGTCTAAATTTTAATTCTTTAATATAATTATTTTTAAAATTTAAACATGTTTTATTAATATTTAATTGCAGGATCATCATTTAAAATTGTTCAGCAGCATTTTCCATTAGATGAGACTAACGGTATTAAGACTAAGGCACTAAAAATATATTTTATAAATTTAAGAAATTAAATTAAAACTTGATGTGAAATTAAAATATTAAATGTATATTTTAGTCCTATTTAAAATTAGCAAACATGTTTATTTAAATTTTAACATATGGTCCTTGATATAATATTAAGTTTGTAGTTTATTACTTTATTAAGGACCAGAAAGTATTTAACTTCACAGAGATCAAAATCTCACATAGAAGTTGCCAGTTATGCAAAAATATAACATGTAATACATACATTACAATCAATACCTCCATTCGCTTTTAAATAAAAGAACTCCATAACTTCTTAAAACAGGTTAAATTTAAGTGTTTTATATTTTTCTAAAATACCCCTCCTTTTAAATATTTATATATTGAAAACTATGCCTATTGATAATATATACCACCTCTTATCTTTAATATAAGAGTTCGTTTGACTTTTATTTTGGTTCTAAATATAAGACCCAATCCACTTTGTCTATTATATTTATCTATTTTTTTCAAAGTAGTATTTGTAATAATAGTAGTTCTAGCCAATAAAATTGATTAATAAGGACATTTTAGAAAAGATAATACTCCTCCGGTCCTAATTATAAGACCCAATTGACTTATTTGAGGATATTAAGGAAGTAAGTTAAGTTGGTTATTTATAATAAATAAGTGTTGTTATTCCTAAAATATCCTTGCTAATTAAGTATATTGGCTAAAACTATCATTATTAGAAGGATTATCTTGGAAAAAAATGCATAAATATAAGAGAGAAAATGGATTGGGTCTTATAATTAGGACCAAATAAAAAGTCAAATTGGGTCTTATAATAAGGACCGGAGGAGTATATATTTATTACAAATAAATAATTTAACTAATTTTTTTAATCTAATCAAATTAGTTAACTAACTTTTATATTAAGAAATGGAAGTAGTATTAATGTATGCAGTCAATAATAGTAATTTAAAAAAAAATAAAAATCAAAGATAAAACAGGAGGGAGCGTACAAAAGGGTACAAATTTCATCCATGCCATATCAGTTAAGAATTTGTTCAAAGAAATTACAATTTCAAAGGAAATGTATATGTAACAGCTGATTTAACTGATTTGGCACATTTGGAATATTTCAAGCATTGATGTTAACTTTTTGTTATGAAGAGCATCAAACTTTTCTTACCTTGAATGGACATTTATTTTAAAAAAACGTAAATGTATGTTTATTATTTTCTTTTTTAAAAAAAATTATTCCTTTTTGACTGCTGGAATAATTTTATAAAAAGAAAAATTCAAAGAATATTTCATTCTATACAATTCGATTAAGTAACCGAAATTCCTTTCAAATTTTCAGTCCATTTGTCTAAGACTTATGGATTAAGCTATTACTTATGTGCTCGATTCTGTCTGCTAGTACAATTTACTTTTAAAAAATTTTATAAACAAAAAAGAAAGTTCTTTGAATTTTTAACCATCAATATTACTGTGAGTAATATTAATATAGAATGTGCGTGTGTTATAATAAGTGGCATTATTTGTAAGTTACATTAGTCTTTTTAAAAAAAAAAAAAAAAGAGTAGATCTATTTCTCTTTTCAAGGAAAATTTTAGTATATATTGAAAATAGAGAAAATAAATCTATACAATGTCAACAAGTTTAATGAGAAATATAGTCTTGTATAATTTATGTTTTTGTTTAAGAGAATATTGTTGTAGGATTTATCAATAATAATATAAATATTTTATAATTTTAAGAAAATTCAAAGTAGACATCAACTAATTTTAACAAAAAAAAAGGGTCTAGCTTTTTTCCAACAAAAAATAAAATACCAGCTGAAAGTAGATGCACATGATTCGTTGATATCAGAAATCATTTGGATATGAACAATAATGTCACCAACGCGTTCTCAACTTTACTTTTCCTTTTTTAAGTACGTAGATTTCAAATATTTAAGGCACTATAAATGTAAAATACTAAATTCCCAATACTTTTCAACATAATTCAAAGTGAATTAAAATGACATTTAACAACCCATATAAATTATTCATAACATTTAAGGATTTCATAAATTAGTTTTTTAAAAAGTTGAAATTATACTCTGTGTTTTTTCTTTTTCCTTGTTTTTCTTTTGACCTTGAAGTTGAAATTATACTCTCATGCTTCCAAAATTATTACAGTTACTTCGATGCTTTCTAACATTAGCCCTCATTCTTCCCCCACAAAAAAAGAAAATAAAAAAGAAATCGGAATGATTTTATTTTGGCCACATTGTAAACGATTTTTTAACTTAATTTCCGTACATCCATGCATCTCTTTCAAGGCTGTTATAGAAAAGTTTAATTGCAGATGGAGTTTTTATTATTATACTTATAGTTATAGTATAATCGCCCTTCTCTCTACCAATATATATATATATCATGGATTCACTTTTCTCAATAGACAGAAGGTTGGAATCAAATTGATCAAGATACAGAAAACGGGATGAGTTATTAAATTAGTCAAGTCTATGGTAATTCGTCAACTGAAATTAATCCAATCACAATTAAAATAATATAACTTAATTAAAATATATAAAAATATTCCTATAAAACCTTGAAAAGTGTAATATTCAAATAAAAAAGCATTAACGTAACTCACAAGTAAATGAAACACTAATATATAACACCCCCATAATTCACGCAAAACAAAGTTATTAAAACACAAATCTCATGATCTGCTATTTTTTTAAAACTTAAAATGCCACTTTTTAAGCTTAGCAAGAGGAGTTAAAAAAAAAAAAAAAACCTAACTCGATCGCGTAGTTCAAAACTCTTGATCAGGGGTGGTTAGGGAATTGGATAGGGACATAGGGTTGGCAACTTGAATGGCTTGAAATATGAGTTCCATTTTAATACCATGATAATAGTGCCATGTTGTAATTCTAAAGAGAGGGAGAATTTCAAAAAAATATTTTTAAATTTCAAAATTCTAAATCAGTCTTATTTACTACTCCCTCCGTTCCTTATTATAAGAGACATTTGATGCTTATAGCATGTTCCTATATATAAGAGACACTTACAAGTTGTCTCTACTTTTTTGTGTTGATTTACTATTTTATCCATATTTATTATTTCCAACTCACACTCTCCCTCCCTCCCACTTCTCTTTCTTTTAATAATTTAATTGTTCTCTCTCATACTCTCTCTCCTTATTAATGAGGGCATTTTTGGAAAAAAAATTATACTTTTTACACATTAATTGTTTTTAACTAATTTTAACTATTTTTTTTATCAACGTACTTCGATTATTTGTCTCTTATAATAAGAAACGGAGGGAGTACTATTTACTACAATTTAATAACAGTTGACAACATTTAAAAAGCAAATAACAACATTTTTTTATAGTCATTTTTTATTTGAGATTTTGAAATTTTAGAGTTTTTTTTTTTTTGGATTTTCCCTTTAAAAGAGATACTCCCTCCTATCTATAAGCTTCAAATTTTAAGAGAAGTGTGGTCCGTTTTATAAGCTTTAATTTAGGTCTGTCTTAACATTTAATACATTTCTTTCAATTTTACCATTAATTATTTATTCTTTCTTATTTGTCATACTCTTCTTATCACACTTCCACACACATTCTCTTTCATCCGTTTTTTCATTTATTATAAGGACGCATTTGGAAACAAAAATATATTTTTAACCTATTTATTGTTTTTAACTAATTTTAACTAATTATTCACTACCCATGAATTATTTATTTGAAGTTTATAATAAAAACAAAGGGAGTATAATGTAATTTAAAATTTTTTTAGTGATAACTTAAACGCTTCCCCAGACTTCTAATCGTTATTAATTGTATTACTAGGGTGTTTAAATATGACTGGTGTCGTCACCTTCAATACATTGAAAGAAAGCAAAGTTTCACGCGTTATTGTGGGATCATAAAGAGCCTCTCCACCAAACTCCGCGTTACTTTTTCAGTTTTTCTCTCCCATTTATTATTACCTTTAACTTCCCTTAATTCTCCTTCACTCCTAAATCTATCGTCTTCGTCTTCTTCCTCCTCCTCTTCTTGTCTGTATCCCTTTGACCTTACCCACAACATGTTGCTCGCCATGCTCTTCCTCGCACTCTTGTTCGTCGCCGGCCTGCTCGCCACACTATTTTACCCATCTCTTGTTCACTATTTCTCCCCCAGAAAACCCATTGAAGCTAGTCCAGCTGCTTCTTCTTCTGCTTCTGAAACTCGAAAGAAGAAGAGGATGACAAGTAAAGACGATGTGAACAAGGAGGAACTCCGAAGGGTGTTCGCGACGTTCGACAAGAACGGGGATGGGTTCATAACGAGGCAAGAACTGAGAGAATCTCTGAGGAACATGAGGATTGTGATGTCGGAGAAAGAGATCAATGAAATTGTGGTGAAGTTTGATTCTAATGGAGATGGCTTGATTGATTTCGACGAGTTCTGTCTGTTGATTGAAGAGTGCATGGGAAGTGATGGTGAGGCTGATGGAGAAGATCAGAAAGAAGGAGCTGAAGAACAAGACGAAGAGAATCTGAAGGAGGCTTTTGGAGTGTTTGATAGTAACAAAGACGGCCTGATATCAGTGGAAGAACTGGCTCTGGTTCTGACATCTCTAGGGCTAAGGGAAGGGAAGAAGATGGAAGATTGCAAAGAGATGATAAAGAAGGTGGATATGGATGGAGATGGAATGGTAGATTTCCAAGAGTTCAAGACAATGATGAAATCAAGAAAGCTTGTCTTAGCTTCTTAATTAGTTACAACTTTCTGCTCTTCTTCTTCTTCTTCTGCAGATCTGGGATGATCACCAACGAAATTGTGTAAATTTATGTATGATGTTGTACGGTACATATAAGTGTTTGAATTTCCAACTTTGGATTAGATTAGATATATTGTCTTCTTTCCATTCGTCTCCTTTATTTTCTTGCTTTCAGTGTTATTCTTACGTTTCTGTTTTTCCCTTTTCTTTTGCTTTCCTTTCTTTTTTTGGGTTGGCTTGGGTAGTGTCTTGTAAGAAGATGCTTTTGTTATAGTTACTCCTCAGTGAAGGAATTAATTCAGGGGTTTAGTTTGGTTCAGTAAGATCTTAATTTATTTTACTTTATCCTAATTTTTTTTATCTGATACAATATTAAATACACACATGCACACGAACATGTCAACACAGGGCTCGGATAACATTAAGTGATATTAACTCAGATTATCATATTAAGTGATTTTTTTTTGCTTTAATTTCTTCTTCTTTTTTTTGGTTGGGTCGGATAAAATTCGTTAAGTAGATGCTTTTATAGTTTTATTGAGAAATTAAGTTAGTCAGGGGTATAATTCAGTTCTAAATGTAAAGTTTAAATTTACTTTATTTCTTAAATTTATAATTTTTTCCCACTTCTTTACTCAATAGGATAAATGTTAAAAAATGGGGAAGAGTTTAGAAGGATGGGCAGGAATTTCTTATAACTACCTTTTATTTGTTTGTTGTTGTAATGATTGCAAGTTCAACTAAGATATACTATAAGTGTATGTTTAAAGGCAAAGTTCCTCAGTTCTGTTTTAAAATTTTTAATTGAATTAAATTTGATGTCAGATTTTTATTTTTTCCACTCTTTAGTCTTTAGTCAACCCAACAGAAATTATTTAATTTTATCTACTAATTTTTGTTGTTGTTGGTGGGCCCATGTTTTACCTAGCGAATTAACTGATTTTGTTTAGGTTTGTGAATTGAAAGGGTCGAGTGAATTCTGTCTAAAAAGTGGTTGGTCAAATAATTTAGGAAAAAACATAGATCTGTACGGTTACGCGCTTTCTTTATAAATATAAATATAAATATAAAATATAAAACGCATTTTGTATTATACTACCTCCTCTTTTTAATTTAAGAGCTGGTTGATTAATTTAAATAAATTTAAAAAATTTATTAAATTAGTTATTTATAATAAATACTATGTGTTATCTTTATTAAAATATTTTTACTAATCATGTCTATTAGTTAGAACTATTTGATGAATTTTTTAATATATGAAACTACTATAAGGACTACTTTAAAAAGAATAGATAAATATAATAGATAAAATAAATTGAGTTTTATATTGAGATCCGAAACTACAAAATATGTTTTATGTTTAGGACAAGAAAAATACTTTATTTACATTTCAGGATAAATAACTAAATATGCTAATGGTATGAAAATTTTTGATCTTTCAAGAGATTACTTTCGGCCCTTAAATAAACTTAAAAATTATTCATTTAAATTAAATTAGCTCCAACAAAATTTTTATATCCTACCCTATCACACAATTTGTGAATGAAAAGGGTAATCACAACTATATTTATATAAGTATGGTTTAAATTTAAATCCCAGCCATTAATTGTAGGCCAAAAAAAAAATCCCAACCATTAATTAAGCTCCAGCTAAGCTCTTCGAAGTACTAAACAGATATCAGTATAATAAAAACTGACTGCAAAAAAGTCTAATAAAAAATTGAACTCCCCCCCGTTTTCTTCTCCAAGAAATTGGGAAGATAAACTAATAGAATATTTTATTCATGATGTGAACTTTATATTAATGTCGATTGATTGTTGTTTGTTGATAAGGAGAATGATACTTAGGTCATAAGAGAATGGCTTAATTACAGTTAGGTACTGCCAATATTTTTCAGAAAATAAATTATAAATATCAATTTAAACAAAAGGAAATTCTCAAGTCTCCATAATAAATGGGTATTTAAATTTTAAATATAAGTCTCAACTTGCTGGCAAAAAAATATAAGTCTCAATTTGAAATTGAAATTCTTTTGGCCAAAAAAATTCCAGTTTATAAATTTTTGATTAAATTAATATTTGCGTCTTATTTTTTAAAAGATTTTTGTTTCTGAAACTCTATCTATCATTAATTCAAGGGTTGAATTTCATTCAACTCTTTAACCAACTCTTTCAATCTTTAATATAAAATCTATTTAATTAATTTGATTATATTAAAAAAATTAGGTAAGTTAGTTAATTATAATAAATATAACATGTTTTTTTTCTAAAATATCCTAATAATCTTTTTCAATATATTATTTTCTTTTCTTACTTGACTATGGTTAAGATAGTATCAATAAGAGTAGTTCGAAAAAATTTTATTAATATTAAAAATAAATCTTATATTTAGAATTAAGATCAATTCCATAACTAGATCCTATTAAGATCCGGAGGAGTGTGCTTTTTTTTTTTTCTGCCTTCAACAACTTAGATTATTGCATGGTCCATTTTGCACCTTTATTAGATATATCCAACATCTAAAGTACTTTGTGATTCATATCATTTATATAAATAAGCCATAATTCTCTGGGTAACGAAAACAAAAAAAAAGCCATAACTTTTACAACCTCTGCAGTTTGGAGTTTCATAAACAATAATAGTAGTATTTGAGTCTAACTTCCCAGCAACACCGTACTGTAACGTACGGAAAAAAACAAATGTAGGATTATTATGAAGTCTTAAAAAGGAAATTTAATTCTTAAGAAGTCCCAATAACAAATGATTATCATTAATACGTTGTTATTTCATATTCTAAAATTTGTTATTGTGTGCTCTTCATTGGTTGATTAACTTTAAGATAATTAAATTCTTTTGAGGATCTAAATGTAATTCTCCCAAAAACAAAATAAGATTGATATTTCCTTTTTAGTTCATATTCATTTGTGATAGATAACCATTAAAGGCGAATCGGTGGATGAGTAGAAATTGAGCGTGTTGCTGTGGATCCCTCAATCTTACTTTCTCGTTCATCTGCCATTTTGCGCGATCAATCCCTTCTTCCTCCTCTGCTTCGCGATGCAGCTTTGTGTGGATGTGGGTTCAGAGCTCCAAATTATGTTGCTTTCATTCCGTTTCTCAGACGCTTTCAGTCCCTTCGCCGTTGGTGTGGCTGTGAGCTTGCTCTCCCGTGACCACTGAAGTCGTCTCCTTGCTCTACTGCGTTTTTGGCTGACAATTCGTTGCTGTTCGCGCGCTTCATTTTTCTTGGGCCATTCTCGTCTTTTCTAAAATGGGTAAGCTCAATTTATTTATTTATTTATTCTTCATTGTCGTTGGTGATGTAGAATACTTGAATCGTAGGAATGAGTGGAATTGGGGGTTCGAAGAAGGGAAGAAAAATTTATCTAGTTAGTGAAGAAGATGATTTAAAGCCGTGTAGAACTTGAGTAGTGTTTTTAGTTTTGTATTGAAAAGAAACTTGCTCGTTTTGAAGCTTACCTTATAGTTGGGTTAGCCAGTGCACAATAACTGCTTGTTAAAATGCCTCTAGAAGAAAATATATATGCATATGAAGTTTTCAAAATGACGAAAAATGCTGTTAAGACAATTCAACCATGAAAATGGTGCAAAAATACATATAAAGTTTCTAAAATAGTACAAAAATGCATATGGAGTTTTTAACAGTTATGGCATTTTTGCATCATTTTGAAAACTCCATGTATACCATTTTTTTAGCCTACGTGTTTGGTAAACAGTCAATGTTGACTCAATGGTCATGACATTTTTGCATTGTTTTAAAAACTTCATGTATATTTTTACATTCAAAAAATGTTTATGGTGTTAGATGCTCATACCAAAATATTTCGTAAGTAGATTTACAACTTAACCCATTAACCAAACTGTTCTTCACTATTTACATTCTTAATGAAGCCATGCGGTCGGTTCTTATTTTATGCCGCCTTCAACGTTGTTTTCAGTGTCAAGAAATCAATTCTTGTCTCAAGTTTAAATGTTCATACCAAAATCATGGAAGCCACTCACTTGCCAAGTTGATACACAAACCGTTCCTGGTGATGGATCTATGATTGGGCTCTCTTCATGCATCTCTCAGAGAGTTTGTAAGATAGAATAGTTATCAAATGCATCTGGAGTATTTTCTCAAATCCAGAGCCATGCGTCTTCTTTTGGTTCTTTTGACCTTATATTACATCCCATTAGCACTCTTCTTTTATCTTGCATCAACCTTAAATCACTGCCACAGAGTAAGCAAGTTCATGTCCAGATTATTTCACTTGGTTTTGATTAACACCCCATTATGGTTCCTAGGCTCATCACTTTTTAATGCAAGTGTCGATCTTCTCGCTGATGCTCAAGTTGCTATCGAAGCCACTAATTTTTTGGACCCTTTACCTTGGAATTTGCTCATGTCGTCCAATGTTAGAAATGGACTTTTTCCAGAGGCTACTTCTGTCAGTAAGAAAATGATGAATAAGCAGGTTAAACCAGGCAATTTCACTTATCCATCTGTTCTCAAGGCTCGTGGTGAAGCGTTGGATTGTGTTGCTGGCGTGGAGATTCACAAGTCTATTGAAACGAGCTCTCTGGTGTGGAGTTTGGTAGTGCACAATGCATTGGTCTCCATGGATGGTAGGTTTGGGAAAGTGGAGGCTGCCCGTGATTTGTTTAATCATATGCCTGCGGATAGAGATTCTGTTTCATGAAAACACTATGATAGATACTTATGCCTTTAGGAATATGTAGGAGGAAGCATTTCAGCTCTTTAAAAGCATGTGCAAGGAGGGTGTTGAATGGCTATAATCACACGGAGCACCATTGCTGGGGCGTGCTTGTGAACAACCAATTTCAGGAGTTCACTTCTTTTGATTTCTAAAACGAGAATATCTATTCATCATTTAGTGTGTGTTTGGATCCACGATTGGATCTCGAATAAGTGGCTTTTAGAGTGTTAAGCACGTTTGGGCTCTGGTTGTTGTTAAGGGCCAAAAGTTGTTTGAATTTGGCTTTTTCAGAAGCTGCTCCCTTGCTTATGCTTGTAGCTAATGGTGCTTATGATGTTGGTAGGACTGTTATAACAATTATTGGTGGCTTAGAAAATATTATTCTCTCTCCTCTTCCTCATATTTGTCTCGTGCTTCACGCACCTCCTCTGTCTTCGAGCTTGTCTTGTCGCCTTGTTAGATCAATCGCCAGTCGTGGTCGCCATTAGCGGTTCATGCTTTCCATGGCCAGCTTGTGCTCGCCGTGGGAAAGTCGAGGTCAATCTGTGCTCGCTGTTCTTCTACCCTTCTGGCTTCGTCAGCTCTGTTCTTAGCGTGTGGAAGTCGCAGTCGCTGTCTCCAACAAGTCTTTGGCATCGCTAGTTCATGCTCGTCGTTGTGTGTGGGTAGGTTGGCCTGAAATCATCTTTTCTTGTCAAATCTCCTCCTCTTAGGTCGCATGGGTCCCGGATTTGGTGCAGGTGAGCTCTTTTGCGGGACCTTTGACTACATTCACCAGATTTTTTATGCTTTTTTTTTTTTTTTAACATTTGAAGCTATTCTGATGGGGAAACATATGAATAGGCATGTGGGGAAACAATTTGAATAACTACGTTTTTTTTTCCCCCGGATACGAAGACAAGTTAACAAACTTGAGAAAGAGTTAAACAGACAAGATAACAGTTTTCAATTGATGTTAATAATTCAATAATCCATCGCATATAATCGAAGTTGCTTGCTGATGATTTTTGGTGGAGCACTGGCCTTTCTGATGGTCGGATTTTGTCCTTTATAGTACTTATATGCTTAATTTATTTAATATATATTTGAACTGTCATTAATAACCTCTCTTGTTTAATTTAAATGTATATCGGTAAAAGTTGGTCTGTTTCCTTGAACATTTAAATCTTGTTGTTGCTGCAGGTATTAACTGAATACATTCTTGTCTCTGTAAGTAGTGCAGTCACAGTCACAGTAGCAGGGGTGGTCGAGGAGGCTGTCTCCGTTTTGGTATTCAACTATTGTTTTATGATTTCCATTTCTTGATGTGAATATTAATCATTGTTTCTTGGTAGGTTTTAATCCTTTTGTTTCTGTACTACCTGTCCTGAGTAAAACATGATTGTTCATGAAACAGTTGACATGAGTAGAACATGACGTGAAAACACAAGCATTCATGGAACCATTATATCAGTGGCTTACTCCATAATTGTGCTATTTTTCAAGAAATGCAAGAGTTTGTGAGAGAGATTAAGATGTCAGTAAAGATTTATTACTTATCATGCAAAAGGCTTCAATGGTTGATTAAATTCGCTCTAGAATTTTTCTTGCATGTCACTTCATGAGGTGATAATCCACGTCATTGTTTTACTCTTACCTATTGGATAAGATGATGCGGCAATTTTATGTGCTGATTTGTGTAGCTTTGCTTGCTTGAGATCCTTTGTTTGGTTACTCTTATCTGTATTATATTCCATAGAAATATGGACCATGCGAAAGGAAAAGCAACATGGGATGCATTTACGACTAAAATTTTTATCGATGTCTTTGCCAACCAAATATTGAAAAAGGAACGATAAGGCACAGCATTCACAAAGCCCGGCTGGAACAATATTGCAAAGATATTTAATAAAAGGAGTGGGAAATCTTATGACAAGAAACAGCTAAAAAATAGATTTGATATATTGAGGAAAAATAGAAGTTATGGGAATCATTGATGTCTGGAGAGACTGGCATAGGGTATGATGCTGCCACAAATACTGTGTTGGCCTCTGATGAGTGGTGGCAACAAAAATACTGGTAAATATTTGTGTTCCTTGGGTTTTAATTTGGAATATTAGTTCAAACATAGCTTGATTATGGCTAATTCTATGAATGTGGGTGGACCCAAATTTCAAGAAGTTTAGACGTCAAGAGTTGATGTTTGCATCTGACTTGATGAAAATATTCAGAGATATTTTGGCTTCGGGAGATTATATGTACGCACCATTTGTCACACAACCTGAGCCAGCACCTACTATGCAGACTAACACAGAAAGCGAGGACAATGTTTATAGAGTCATGTTGGACCAAGAGGAAGGGTCGGGAGACAACAAAGACGAAAATTTTGGTGTCATGCCAATAGCCAATGTAGGACTAACAGATGATTTGGCTAGTTGTAACTTAAACAACCTTGCTGTTAGTAGATGAAATGGTTCAGGAAGCTATAGAAAGAGGAAGAGAGTGAGGCTTTTTATCGGAACAAGAATAAAAAAGTTGCTGCCTCTAGATAAATTGTTGACAGCCTTAATGTTGTAGTATCTGCTTCTAAGCAGCGAGCATCAACATTGAACAATGATCCCCATTCAATTAACAAGGTTTTGACACACCTGGCTAACACTGAGAAGCTTGTCTTGCTTTCGCTACGGCTTCGGTGGGTTCCCTTAACCAAGCCACTACCTATGAGTCTCCAGCTCATTCTTCAACAGGCATGAGGTTAGAGCCTCGAGCTCCTCCCACGATGATGACAATGAACCATATTATGAATGTGTTAAAATGGTTTCCCGGTTGAGGTAGGCTAGGAAAGTGTATATGTCACTTATGAATGATAAACACAAGTTGTTAAAGTGGTTGATACCGGCACCAGAAGACCCAAACACATGAAAGGGATTCTTGGTTGAGGACTTTATAATTTTGTCTTCATTATTGTACTTTTTTTAATATGAACTGATGTCTGTTATAAGAACTTAATTAATGAGTATGTAATATGAGTACGAAAATTTGACTTTTTATTTGTGTGTTTGGTTTATTTGTTTATAACATGGAATATATTTATTTACTACTTACAATGTTTATGCTTTCTTCTCCTCCTAATTACAGGAAACATCATACAATGGCCATTGGAATGCTGACTCACTGTGAAATGAAGATACATTGACGAATTGGAATAATGATTCATAGTGGAAGGGAGGGATCAGGATAGTCATTTGGCATGGTTATTTGTTAAAATAATGAATTAACATAATATGAAGTAGTAGGTGCATTACTAGCATTAGTGAGTCATTATTATCAAAGGTATATGTGTGAATAGTACCGTAGAACTAGTGAGTAAACATGAAATTTATGGGTGTAAGACATTTTGACAGTCACGATGATTGGCAACATCATGAAATAGTCAAAGTGGATAAAGATGTTTTCAACCTCTTATATGCTAAATTGGCAGAACATGGTTTATGCGAGTCTAAATATGTAGGTATTAAATAAATTGTCACTATGTTTTTAAACACGACTACACATAGACAATGCAATAGAATGATCTAGGAATGATTTAATGTTCAGGGGAAACTATAAGTAGGCAGTTTCACAATGTACTACAAATTTGACTTAATCTATTAAGGGAAATTATTCAACCCTTAGATCCTACATTTCATGAACCTCATAGAAAAATTGTGCAAGATTTATGTTATTATCTATTTTTTAAATATGCAATAGAAGCAATTGATGCCACTTTTATACAATGTGTTTTTCCATCTGCAAAGTGAGACAAAATTATTGGTAGAAAGGATTCCCGTCACAAAATGTTATAATTATATGTGAATGGAATATGTGTCTCACTTTTGTGTTGTCAGGATGAGAGGGATCTGCACATGATGCTCATGTGTTTAACACAGCTATTGCAACTCTGTCTCTAAATTTCCCTTAGCCACCTCTAGGTATATATCTATAACCTTTAACTAAGCTAATTTTTAATTATTTATATTTTAATTAATTTCACAATGTCACAATAGTTTCATGAATCATTAGGAAAATGTTATTTGGTTGATGCGGGATATCCAACACTAAATGGATATCTTGATTCATATAGATCAGAGCGCTACTACCTTCTAAACTTCTGACAACAAGTATAACCAAGCCTTTTAATTATTATCATTACAGTTTAAGGTGCACAATAGAAAGAACATTTGGGGTTTATAAGAATATATGTCAAATCTTACAAAATATGCATGGTTATGAGTTCCAAACACAAGTGTACATGGTATGTGCAACAATGGTGATGCATAATCTTATAAGGAGACATTCGAGCTTCAACAACTATTTCTTAGAAGTTGAAAATGATACTATAATTGGGGCAGATGATCACACTGAAGCTAGTTAAGCATTGTCTTCAAATGTAACATCACAGTTTTCATGGCATATAAATCGCGTCCATGACACAATCAAAAACCAAATTGTCCACAGTTTATCAGATAATTAATTATGTAATGTTATTTTGTTTAAGCTGTCACAATACAATGATTTTAATTTAAAAACTTTTTATCTATTGAAATTATGTTTCACTTTATATTTACAATAACATTTATGATATTTCTAATGTTTTAAAATATTTTTCAATCATGAAATTTTGCTTTTCATACTAAAATAATTTAAATTCATTGTATTATGTAAATTTATTTTTTTATTTTTTATTATTTAATAAAAAACTCATACTCATTTTGATAATTTGACAACAAACTAACACTTACCAATTTAAATTCATAATATTATGTAATTTATTTTTAATCATTTTATTATTTAATAAAACTCATATTTATTTTGGTAATTTTACAAACTAAACTTACTTTTATTTAATTATAATTTCAACAACTTTTTTCCGATCTAACTTTTCACAAACTAATTTTTATAAAATCAATCCAAACACAATCCACATCACCCAATTTAGATCTGTTTGGGAGAGCAATTGGTAAGTCATAAGTAACTTATTTTTTCACCATAAGTACGTTGCAAAAAGTAGAACTTGTTTGGGAGAACTTCCAGGCCATCGCACTTAGGGGCCAAAAATGGATGGAAATGCTTGATTAATGTTAAGCTGGGGGGAGGTAGGCTTTTTGAAGTAATAATCGTGCTTATAATTATACTTGTCGGATTATGTCTCTCATTCCTCCCATATTTTTTCATAATCCAAATAACTTTTATCAAATATCTAACTTTTACAAACCAACTTTTATAAAATCAAATCCAAACACAATATTACATTACCTAATTTTACTTTTACCCAATATAACTTTTTAAAAGTTAAATTGAAAATAAGTTTTTTTTTTTTTACCACTAATCCAAACTGACCATTAACTTTTATCCAATCTAATTTTTCAAAAGTAAATAAAAAACAAATTACTTTTCCTATCTCTAATCAAACGGACCCTAACTTAAGACTCTCCGGCACTGGATTAAGTGCGTGCTCCCGCATTGGAGCCCTTAAATTGGGAAAGGAGATTAGTGCCAAATACTGCCATGTGGGGGACTCTTTCAGGAGACTGAAACATGAAAATGATGGAAATAGAGAGAGATGGGGAAGGGGCTATGGGGAATTGCTGGAGATGAATTCTGACTATTAACATTACTATCTGGCGCCAGTCAGCACATCGGGCATTTGGTCTAGTGGTATGATTCTCGCTTTGGGTGCGAGAGGTCCCGAGTTCGATTCTCGGAATGCCCCTTTTATCTCCCTTACTATCATTTTAGCTTCAACTAAAGCACCTCAAAGCATGTGAGTGCTTGTTGTCGTGCCTCACAGCGAAAGTTCGAAAGCTACCACCATGATAAGATTTATGTAATGTGAAATTGCATATGATTCTTATTCATTATGCATTAAACCCTTTTTGTTAAATTTTTATGTATTAAAAACTTGTAATTTGGATAAAAAACGCTTGTGTTCTTCCCTTAGACCTAAAGCTCTAAAAATTTCACAGGCAAATTATAACTCGAACATCTATTATTTGGGAAAAGTAGCATGCATGATGGGTGTGTTTTTCTTTTTAAAATAGCGCGCTGATTTATTTAATTCAATATAAACGTTTTCTAGTTTACCCGTTATTGTTCTTAATATAAGACCTAATTGTTGAGTTGATTTTTGTTCTAAATATAAGACTTACCTTTCAAATTTATCACTTTTCTTAAATTACTCCTATGGATACTCCCCCAACCATAATTAAGTTGAAAAGGGAGAGAGGATATTAAGAAAGATAATGTATAGTATTTAGGAAAAAAAAATGTCATATTTCTATCTAATTAACTAACTTACCTAACTTCTTTAATTAATCAAATTAGTTAAATAGGTCTTATATTAAGAACAGGAGGAGTATTATTTTTTAGAGTTAATTAATCCGTAAGTCCTTATAGTTTCAACGAATTTTGAATCAGGTTCCTATAGTTTTTTTTTCTTTTTTTTTTATTAGGTCCTTATACTTTTACCTTTTTTTAGTTAGGTCCTGTTATTTATTTTTCTTTTAATTAAGTCCTTATAATTTCACTAATTTTTAATCAGGTCCATGTAGTTTAATTTTTATTTATTAATTAAATAAAAACTTAATTAAATAGATTAATACTGAAATATAAACATTAATAATTAAATTAAATTAATAATTATGTAATAAAAGTAATAGAATTAATTAATTCAGGAAAATTTTTTAGAAACAATTAATTTTTTGCTGAAAAAATTAAAAATATATAATATTCAATATCTTTAGAATATTATGTGTTTATAAACTAATATTAAAATATATACTATTTTATGTTTATATAATAGTACTATTAGAATTTATAAAATAAAGAATAAAAAATTCAGGGACTTAATTAAAAATAAGGTGAACTTATAAGGACTTGATAAAAAGAAAAATAAATATAAGGACCTAATTAAAAACAAGTGAAAGTATAAGGACCTGATAAAAAGAAAAAAAACTATAAAGACCTTATTCAAAATAGTTGAAACTATAAGGAGCTGTGGATTAATTATCCCTATTTTTTATTTTGACAATTTTATATTTAAGTTTTATTAAAATAAGTGAAGAAATATTTTAAAAAATAAAAATAATATAAATACTACTCCCTCTGTTTCTTATTATAAGAGATGAATAACTGAATTATGTTGATAAAAAAACAGTTAAAATTAGTTAAGAACAATCAATGTGTAAAATGATAATTTTTTCCAAAAGGCCCTCATTAATAAGGAGAGAGAGTATGAGAGAGAACAATGGTAAATTATTCAAAGAAAAAGAAGTAGGAAGGAGAGAGAGTGTGAGTTGGAGACAATAAATATGGATAAAATAGGAAATCAACACAAACAATAGAGACAACTTTTAAGTGTCTCTATATATAGGAACATGCCATAAGCATCAAATGTCTCTTATAATAAAATAAGGAGTGAGTAATATTATTAATTAGTGGTGGAAGCTTTGGCGTGCTTCATGGAGTTAACTTGCTTGCTTTGAGCCACAAACATAAAAGAGTTTCTTTACCAACAGCTATTGAGTCGAACAGAAGGAACTAGTCTTTTATAGCGTGATAAACTAAAATTTGAATTTCTGTTAGGAGAAATACCTGTATTTAGTATCCAATATTGTCTCGAATATGATTGTTTTCAATAAAAAATACTTATGTCTAAAAAAAAAAGAACTATGAGAGATAACAACGAAGAAGCAATTCAAGTTATTACGTGAACCAATCCCTCAAGACGGGATCATGCAAGTGTGATCTCCCGTGAAAAGCAATAACACTGTGTTGGTTTGAAGCCTGTTGAGAAGTAGCTATGATAATACGCCTTACTAAAAGTTGTGGCAAGAAAGATCGCTTGTAGGTTTTTAGGGTGAAGATAAAAGAAGGACTTGGTGGCATTATTAGGAGTTGTACAGTTCTCATTTTATTGGCTACCGTGAATAGCATATTAAGAATATTTGCTTAAAATTGTTATAACGTTAAATTGGGGTAAACTTACTTCGTATAAATAATTAAATAATATATATAGGAGTTGTTTTTTATGACCATACAAATTTTTCTGTTTTATACTCCTCCGGTCCTAAATGTAAGACCCTTATATACACTAGTATAAGGGTTTTACATTTAGGATCAGAGGAGTATTATATGTACACCTTTGAATTTATTTATTATTTATTTATAGAATTACTTGAACACTTCTACGTAATCAAAAAATTTAGCTGGATTCGGAGGATTATTTCTCAAAGAGTGTAGTAGATGAGATTCTATTTATCTGCCTCAAATCACGAATTCCAATTAAGTCCATCAACAAAGAAATCAATTCGAAGATATATGCCAATAGCCAGATGGGTCTTAATGGAGAATCCATAAAATTTTATCATTATCGTCAACAAACATTAATCCTAATAGAGCAATGTGGCCATATGGAATTTTGAATTTAAGTCCTATGCAAAAGGTGTTTGTGGACAAGTGCGTGAATACTTTTAACATCAACATAATCCTTCTGCAAATTTAGCTAGATTCAGATAATAGTTCTGAAAGAGTAAGCAAAGTTCTATTATTCATTTGACTCTTGTTTATTTCCAATACCAATTAAATCCATGAACAAGGTAAATTACTAAAGAAATATTTGTCAGTCGCCAAGTACAAATTTTAGGGATAATTAATATACAAATCCTTATAATTTTAACCAGTTTTTATCAAGTCCCTATAATTTTTTTTCTTTATTAAGTCCTTATAATTTCATATGTTTTTAATCAGGTCCTTATAATTTTTTTCTTTTTATTAGGTCCTTATTTTTTTATCTTATTTTTAATTAGGTCCTTGTAGTTTTTTTTAATATATAAAAAAATATTCTATAAATAATAAATATTATAATAATCTTATGTTAATATCCTTTTAATTTTTAGTTAAACATATGTTATTTATTTTCAATTCTAATTTTTATAATTATAAAATTCAAATTATAATAATAAAATTTTCTAAAATTAGAATACAATTATAAATAATTTATATGTAAGTATAATTGATTATTATGATTAATTATTGATTATATCAATTACTACTTTGTCCAATTATATAATTATTAATTTAAAAATAAAATTAATTTTAAAGAATAAATTTAATAAATAATTTTTTAAAACTACAAAGGACTTAATTTAAAAATAAGTAAAAGTATATTGACCTGATAAAAAGAAAAAAAGAGGGGCCTAAATAAAAACATGTGTGAAAGTAAAGAATCTAATAAAAAGAAAAATTTTTTATAAAAACTTGATTAAAAATCAAAAGAAACTATAAGGATCGGGAGATTAAGTATCCCTAAATTTCAATGAAAACATTTATATAACTTAATCATTATCACTAATAGACACTGGTCTTAGTAAAGGATGCTATGAATTTTAACATGAAATCTCACGTTCAAGATCATGTACATGCAAAAGATGTTTTGAAAAAATTACTTTCAATTAAACTTGACAGTAGTTAGTTTTGATTAAACAGTATTAGATATATGATTATTAATGTAAAGAAGAAAGGAAACTAAGCCCAAAATTCAAGCCTGATTTTCATTCAATATTTCAGTTATCAACTTCATAAAAGTGTCACTTCACCCCATGGCATAAATGTAATAAACGCTAAGGCCTTGGGCGTGATAAGATTGAAGATCCTTGAAATTTTTTTTTTTTTTTTTATAGGGGGCAAAAAGATAAACTGTAAGGCAAGGAATGTTGATACTCCAAGACTAATTAATGATCCAAGACTATAAACAGTAATGACCACCTAATATGAATAAGGGAAAAAATCTACAAACTTGCATGGAAATTTTTATTGTTTTATGGGCAAATATAATTTTACAAAAACTTATATAAAATTATATTTATTTTGTTAACATAAAACATGTTATTATATAAATTATATCAAAAGATTCAAGAATGATTTTTTCTGGGGGGGGGGGGGGAAAAAAGACCCAATCAACTTGCAAGCTAATCTATGGCAAAGTAAAATAACAGTGACCTTGTTGGTTTGGGCAAATTTCTTCAAGTTCAAACAATCAGGTAGAACCCAGTAGCCAATTCGAGCCGCGGGGGGGGGGGGGGGAGGTATGGGCCAATAAAAGCCCATCCTAAAAAAGGATCATCCATTTGGGCCCACAGCTAGACCTAATGCATTGGACAATAGCACATCAGACGACAAAATTTACAAATAAATCAGCAAGATTAGGCATAGCAAAAAGAATTAGTCCCTCATAATGTAATGTATTAAGGTTTGAATTTTTACTGAGAGAGGTATCCACATTTAGTGTTTGACAATACCTTAAACAAGATTGCTTTTAATATGAATACATGTATCTGGCTAAAAAAAAAAAGAAAACACAAATTTACAGATGGAACAATAAGCTAGTGTAGTACAAAATCGACTAGCCAAATGAAACTACATGTGACAGAGAAAGACAAAACTCTAAAACAAATATTCAACTAAAATAAATAATAAAAAAATCTATATAATCTTAGTTGGGTTAAAGTAAATTAAAGTCAGCATGTTGATGCGAAAGAAAGGAAAAAAATAGTTAGTTAAGATGAAGTCATCAACTAACTTATCACGAGGACCTAGTCAGTTAACTTGAATCTTCAAGCAGATTAATTTAAGTCTCAGTCAAGCAGGGAATGACCAAATTAATTATACACATGTCCTTCACGGCCAAAAAACCAAAAAAAGCCAAAGAATTAGCTTAATAAGAAAACGTTTAGTTAAAGCCCGAACAACGAGTCACTCCTTTCGATCCTTATCAAGGTACTTCCTAATAGAGATGAATGGCTCTTGTTATAAGTCACTATACGAATATTGATTGAATTTTTCAATATTACTCTTATTTAAAATAATTAACAATGAGAGAGAATATAATAATACCTCTGGTCCTTAATATAAGACCTTGTTTAACTTTTATTTTGATTCTAAATATAAGATCCCAATCCATTTTATTTTTCATATTTATGCATTTTTTTTTAAATAGTCCTTCTAATAATAATATTCTAATCAATACACTTGATTAGTAAGGATATTTTAGGAAAAACAACACATATTTATTACAAATAACTAATTAACTTCTTTTCTTAATCTCCTCGAATTAGTCAACTAGTTCTTATAAATAAGACCAAAGGTAGTATAAATTTGAAACTTTTTTCGTTTATATATAGGTGAAGTTAGAAATTCGTTTCATTTTTAGACAAAATTAGTCATTTAATCACCTCTCTTTAGTTCTTGTGAGATGGTTTATAATAGGAAGCAGAGGAACTGCATTTTTAGGTTATAGGTTAACCCACTATGTTTAGAGTTTAGAGTTTAGACTTTAGAGGCTTAATAACTCCGCTCATTTAATTTTCTCTATTTTGGCAAGGGATTTGCTGGATGATTTACATAATAAGTTAGCATATTTAATTCATAAAAAATAATAAAATTAGATTAGGCAGAAAAGGGACAGATGTATGCATCTTTACCCTCACAAGGAGAGAGACTGTTTTCTGAGATTTGAACATGTGACTCTCAGTCACATGTGAGCAACCTTACTGACGGTTACTTCAAGGCTTACTCACACACACACACACACACACATGATTTTTTTGGCCAACTATATATATGATTCAAATGAAAAAAAAAAGAATTATAAATATATTCGCACCTCCCTTTAGCTATTTTCAAACTCATCAATTCCACTGCTGAATTTTGTAAACATTGTTTGATAATTAACTAAAGCGTGCCGGCCCATTATTCTATATATGATTCAAATGGCCAATCAAATCAAAGGATTTTAAATATATTGCCTACTACATTTTATAAATGTGTTGGATACCTGTTGCCAAAAAATCTTGTTGGATATCAAGGTCTTGTTAATCTAGATTAAGTTTGATCCAACAAAATTTAGATTGAGATATGGACTTGGCAGTAGATACTGTAAATAAACTCAATAATATCAAATTCTTCCGAAATGATTTACTAAACTGTCAGAGGGATAATAGGCACATGATATAGATCTCACTATCATGTATTCATCTGATCCTTTTATAAGATAAAGATAGAGAGAAGTGTTTTTTATCTTATTTATAACTCAAATCATTATACTTTTATGTAATGTGCAATTATATTAATCATTTATTAATATTGGGAAAGAATCACTACAGTATAAGATATATATATTAAATAGAGATAAAGTTAAAAAATTATTAAATGCTTAAGACAATGTTAATGAGATTTAAGTCTCTTCTTATTTCTAGTAAAACATAT
This sequence comes from Neltuma alba, assembly GCF_004799145.2. NCBI lineage: Eukaryota > Viridiplantae > Streptophyta > Magnoliopsida > Fabales > Fabaceae > Neltuma > Neltuma alba. The sequence goes on from NW_021637701.1 coordinate 93,018, forward strand.
TATAACTACTTTATAAATAGGATCAGAAAAATATATTTAAAGCACGGTCCATTATTATGGGTATCATTTTTCTCTTCATTTCGAAGATCATTAAGAGTGATACTGTATTAAACCCAAAAGTCTCTGGCTAATTCAGACCCTAGTTGATACTTTAAGTATCTGTTTAATTCGTTCCATTCACACATTGAAGTAGCATAGTGAGTAAAAAAGTAGGTTTAAGGAGGAGGAAGTGGAAAAGGAGAGATTATAAATATAATCTCCTTACTTATCTAAGAGCCAATTACACACATACATATGTATATGTACACTAAACACATATATACATACATAATCATCAATAATAAAATATAATATCACTAACTTTTAAATTAATGGGTCACAAGGTGCACTGTCTTTTCAAATGGGTTTATCAATAGCCAAATCTATCTGATTATTTAATTTAATCCCATGACCTAATTTGTACCGTCGTGGGCATTAATAAATTAGCATCTTCAAGCAAGAGTGAGTGGGTTATTATTATAGGGATTAGTCAGTGTTAATTCATATAATTAAAATTTAGTTATGGAAAAACAAGATAAACCATACTTGAAATTAGATTAAAAAAGTTAAGTTTTCAACCTAATTTCATAACTATACAAGGTCCGAAAAAAAGAAGCCTAATTTCATAACTATAGAGAGCAAGAAACTAGCTAGGTTTGAAACATTTTGAAATTCTTATATGGATAATATTTATTTCAAAATTGCTTACTTTGTATGTACGTACGTATTTATTCAAATGATATTTAAATATTTCAAATATAGTTTAATAGTTTTCAATAGTCATTTCAACATAACTACTATTACTATTCATTCCCGTATGGCAAATATACAGTAGGTTATGAAATATTTTCTAACTATTTTCCTGATAAAATTTATTGATGGGGGGTATTTTTGTTCACTTCAATGAAAAAATTATTTCCTATGAAAGAACTAATTGATTCTTTTTTGAAATTTATAAAATTCACAACATCTTCAAAAATAATCAAAGGTGTTACAAAGTATTATAATGTCACTTTTCCCTCTAAATGGACCTCAAATATATATTGGAGCGGGTCAAGTACCAGATTGTCCCCTCAAGTGAATGTTATAATTGATAATTAATTAATATCAATACTGATATTAATGATTTATATTAGTATTAACCATCAGCATCAATTAAATTGAGAATCCTAATTTTTGTCC
>NW_021637702.1:0-49026 GCF_004799145.2 Neltuma alba
TTTTTTTTATCAACGTACTTCGATTATTTGTCTCTTATATAAGAAACGGAGGGAGTACTATTTACTACTACTTTATAACAATTGACAACATTTAAAAAGCAAATAACAACATTTTTTATAGTCATTTTTATTGAGATTTTGAAATTTTAGAGTTTTTTTTTTTTTTGGATTTTCCCTTTAAAAGAGATACTCCCTCCTATCTATAAGCTTCAAATTTTAAGAGAAGTGTGGTCCGTTTATAAGCTTTAATTTAGGTCTGTCTTAACATTTAATACATTTCTTTCAATTTTACCATTATTATTTATTCTTTCTTATTTGTCATACTCTTCTTATCACACTTCCACACACACCTTCTCTTTCATCCGTTTTTTCATTTATTATAAGGACGCATTGGAAACAAAAATATATTTTTAACCTATTTATTGTTTTTAACTAATTTTAACTAATTATTCACTACCCATGAATTATTTATTTGAAGTTTATAATAAAAACAAGGGAGTATAATGTAATTTAAAATTTTTTTTAGTGATAACTTAAACGCTTCCCCAGACTTCTAATCGTTATTAATTGTATTACTAGGGTGTTTAAATATGACTGGTGTCGTCACCTTCAATACATTGAAAGAAAGCAAAGTTTCACGCGTTATTGTGGGATCATAAAGAGCCTCTCCACCAAACTCCGCGTTACTTTTTCAGTTTTTCTCTCCCATTTATTATTACCTTTAACTTCCCTTAATTCTCCTTCACTCCTAAATCTATCGTCTTCGTCTTCTTCCTCCTCCTCTTCTTGTCTGTATCCCTTTGACCTTACCCACAACATGTTGCTCGCCATGCTCTTCCTCGCACTCTTGTTCGTCGCCGGCCTGCTCGCCACACTATTTTACCCATCTCTTGTTCACTATTTCTCCCCCAGAAAACCCATTGAAGCTAGTCCAGCTGCTTCTTCTTCTGCTTCTGAAACTCGAAAGAAGAAGAGGATGACAAGTAAAGACGATGTGAACAAGGAGGAACTCCGAAGGGTGTTCGCGACGTTCGACAAGAACGGGATGGGTTCATAACGAGGCAAGAACTGAGAGAATCTCTGAGGAACATGAGGATTGTGATGTCGGAGAAAGAGATCAATGAAATTGTGGTGAAGTTTGATTCTAATGGAGATGGCTTGATTGATTTCGACGAGTTCTGTCTGTTGATTGAAGAGTGCATGGGAAGTGATGGTGAGGCTGATGGAGAAGATCAGAAAGAAGGAGCTGAAGAACAAGACGAAGAGAATCTGAAGGAGGCTTTTGGAGTGTTTGATAGTAACAAAGACGGCCTGATATCAGTGGAAGAACTGGCTCTGGTTCTGACATCTCTAGGGCTAAGGGAAGGGAAGAAGATGGAAGATTGCAAAGAGATGATAAAGAAGGTGGATATGGATGGAGATGGAATGGTAGATTTCCAAGAGTTCAAGACAATGATGAAATCAAGAAAGCTTGTCTTAGCTTCTTAATTAGTTACAACTTTCTGCTCTTCTTCTTCTTCTTCTGCAGATCTGGGATGATCACCAACGAAATTGTGTAAATTTATGTATGATGTTGTACGGTACATATAAGTGTTTGAATTTCCAACTTTGGATTAGATTAGATATATTGTCTTCTTTCCATTCGTCTCCTTTATTTTCTTGCTTTCAGTGTTATTCTTACGTTTCTGTTTTTCCCTTTTCTTTTGCTTTCCTTTCTTTTTTTGGGTTGGCTTGGGTAGTGTCTTGTAAGAAGATGCTTTTGTTATAGTTACTCCTCAGTGAAGGAATTAATTCAGGGGTTTAGTTTGGTTCAGTAAGATCTTAATTTATTTTACTTTATCCTAATTTTTTTTATCTGATACAATATTAAATACACACATGCACACGAACATGTCAACACAGGGCTCGGATAACATTAAGTGATATTAACTCAGATTATCATATTAAGTGATTTTTTTTTGCTTTAATTTCTTCTTCTTTTTTTTGGTTGGGTCGGATAAAATTCGTTAAGTAGATGCTTTTATAGTTTTATTGAGAAATTAAGTTAGTCAGGGGTATAATTCAGTTCTAAATGTAAAGTTTAAATTTACTTTATTTCTTAAATTTATAATTTTTTCCCACTTCTTTACTCAATAGGATAAATGTTAAAAAATGGGGAAGAGTTTAGAAGGATGGGCAGGAATTTCTTATAACTACCTTTTATTTGTTTGTTGTTGTAATGATTGCAAGTTCAACTAAGATATACTATAAGTGTATGTTTAAAGGCAAAGTTCCTCAGTTCTGTTTTAAAATTTTTAATTGAATTAAATTTGATGTCAGATTTTTATTTTTTCCACTCTTTAGTCTTTAGTCAACCCAACAGAAATTATTTAATTTTATCTACTAATTTTTGTTGTTGTTGGTGGGCCCATGTTTTACCTAGCGAATTAACTGATTTTGTTTAGGTTTGTGAATTGAAACGGTCGAGTGAATTCTGTCTAAAAAGTGGTTGGTCAAATAATTTAGGAAAAAACATAGATCTGTACGGTTACGCGCTTTCTTTATAAATATAAATATAAATATAAAATATAAAACGCATTTTGTATTATACTACCTCCTCTTTTTAATTTAAGAGCTGGTTGATTAATTTAAATAAATTTAAAAAATTTATTAAATTAGTTATTTATAATAAATACTATGTGTTATCTTTATTAAAATATTTTTACTAATCATGTCTATTAGTTAGAACTATTTGATAGAATTTTTAATATATGAAACTACTATAAGGACTACTTTAAAAAGAATAGATAAATATAATAGATAAAATAAATTGAGTTTTATATTGAGATCCGAAACTACAAAATATGTTTTATGTTTAGGACAAGAAAAATACTTTATTTACATTTCAGGATAAATAACTAAATATGCTAATGGTATGAAAATTTTTGATCTTTCAAGAGATTACTTTCGGCCCTTAAATAAACTTAAAAATTATTCATTTAAATTAAATTAGCTCCAACAAAATTTTTATATCCTACCCTATCACACAATTTGTGAATGAAAAGGGTAATCACAACTATATTTATATAAGTATGGTTTAAATTTAAATCCCAGCCATTAATTGTAGGCCAAAAAAAAAATCCCAACCATTAATTAAGCTCCAGCTAAGCTCTTCGAAGTACTAAACAGATATCAGTATAATAAAAACTGACTGCAAAAAAGTCTAATAAAAAATTGAACTCCCCCCCGTTTTCTTCTCCAAGAAATTGGGAAGATAAACTAATAGAATATTTTATTCATGATGTGAACTTTATATTAATGTCGATTGATTGTTGTTTGTTGATAAGGAGAATGATACTTAGGTCATAAGAGAATGGCTTAATTACAGTTAAGTACTGCCAATATTTTTCAGAAAATAAATTATAAATATCAATTTAAACAAAAGGAAATTCTCAAGTCTCCATAATAAATGGGTATTTAAATTTTAAATATAAGTCTCAACTTGCTGGCAAAAAAAATATAAGTCTCAATTTGAAATTGAAATTCTTTTGGCCAAAAAAATTCCAGTTTATAAATTTTTGATTAAATTAATATTTGCGTCTTATTTTTTAAAAGATTTTTGTTTCTGAAACTCTATCTATCATTAATTCAAGGGTTGAATTTCATTCAACTCTTTAACCAACTCTTTCAATCTTTAATATAAAATCTATTTAATTAATTTGATTATATTAAAAAAATTAGGTAAGTTAGTTAATTATAATAAATATAACATGTTTTTTTTCTAAAATATCCTAATAATCTTTTTCAATATATTATTTTCTTTTCTTACTTGACTATGGTTAAGATAGTATCAATAAGAGTAGTTCGAAAAAATTTTATTAATATTAAAAATAAATCTTATATTTAGAATTAAGATCAATTCCATAACTAGATCCTATTAAGATCCGGAGGAGTGTGCTTTTTTTTTTTTCTGCCTTCAACAACTTAGATTATTGCATGGTCCATTTTGCACCTTTATTAGATATATCCAACATCTAAAGTACTTTGTGATTCATATCATTTATATAAATAAGCCATAATTCTCTGGGTAACGAAAACAAAAAAAAAAGCCATAACTTTTACAACCTCTGCAGTTTGGAGTTTCATAAACAATAATAGTAGCATTTGAGTCTAACTTCCCAGCAACACCGTACTGTAACGTACGGAAAAAAACAAATGTAGGATTATTATGAAGTCTTAAAAAGGAAATTTAATTCTTAAGAAGTCCCAATAACAAATGATTATCATTAATACGTTGTTATTTCATATTCTAAAATTTGTTATTGTGTGCTCTTCATTGGTTGATTAACTTTAAGATAATTAAATTCTTTTGAGGATCTAAATGTAATTCTCCCAAAAACAAAATAAGATTGATATTTCCTTTTTAGTTCATATTCATTTGTGATAGATAACCATTAAAGGCGAATCGGTGGATGAGTAGAAATTGAGCGTGTCGCTGTGGATCCCTCAATCTTACTTTCTCGTTCATCTGCCATTTTGCGCGATCAATCCCTTCTTCCTCCTCTGCTTCGCGATGCAGCTTTGTGTGGATGTGGGTTCAGAGCTCCAAATTATGTTGCTTTCATTCCGTTTCTCAGACGCTTTCAGTCCCTTCGCCGTTGGTGTGGCTGTGAGCTTGCTCTCCCGTGACCACTGAAGTCGTCTCCTTGCTCTACTGCGTTTTTGGCTGACAATTCGTTGCTGTTCGCGCGCTTCATTTTTCTTGGGCCATTCTCGTCTTTTCTAAAATGGGTAAGCTCAATTTATTTATTTATTTATTCTTCATTGTCGTTGGTGATGTAGAATACTTGAATCGTAGGAATGAGTGGAATTGGGGGTTCGAAGAAGGGAAGAAAAATTTATCTAGTTAGTGAAGAAGATGATTTAAAGCCGTGTAGAACTTGAGTAGTGTTTTTAGTTTTGTATTGAAAAGAAACTTGCTCGTTTTGAAGCTTACCTTATAGTTGGGTTAGCCAGTGCACAATAACTGCTTGTTAAAATGCCTCTAGAAGAAAATATATATGCATATGAAGTTTTCAAAATGACGAAAAATGCTGTTAAGACAATTCAACCATGAAAATGGTGCAAAAATACATATAAAGTTTCTAAAATAGTACAAAAATGCATATGGAGTTTTTAACAGTTATGGCATTTTTGCATCATTTTGAAAACTCCATGTATACCATTTTTTTAGCCTACGTGTTTGGTAAACAGTCAATGTTGACTCAATGGTCATGACATTTTTGCATTGTTTTAAAAACTTCATGTATATTTTTACATTCAAAAAATGTTTATGGTGTTAGATGCTCATACCAAAATATTTCGTAAGTAGATTTACAACTTAACCCATTAACCAAACTGTTCTTCACTATTTACATTCTTAATGAAGCCATGCGGTCGGTTCTTATTTTATGCCGCCTTCAACGTTGTTTTCAGTGTCAAGAAATCAATTCTTGTCTCAAGTTTAAATGTTCATACCAAAATCATGGAAGCCACTCACTTGCCAAGTTGATACACAAACCGTTCCTGGTGATGGATCTATGATTGGGCTCTCTTCATGCATCTCTCAGAGAGTTTGTAAGATAGAATAGTTATCAAATGCATCTGGAGTATTTTCTCAAATCCAGAGCCATGCGTCTTCTTTTGGTTCTTTTGACCTTATATTACATCCCATTAGCACTCTTCTTTTATCTTGCATCAACCTTAAATCACTGCCACAGAGTAAGCAAGTTCATGTCCAGATTATTTCACTTGGTTTTGATTAACACCCCATTATGGTTCCTAGGCTCATCACTTTTTAATGCAAGTGTCGATCTTCTCGCTGATGCTCAAGTTGCTATCGAAGCCACTAATTTTTTGGACCCTTTACCTTGGAATTTGCTCATGTCGTCCAATGTTAGAAATGGACTTTTTCCAGAGGCTACTTCTGTCAGTAAGAAAATGATGAATAAGCAGGTTAAACCAGGCAATTTCACTTATCCATCTGTTCTCAAGGCTCGTGGTGAAGCGTTGGATTGTGTTGCTGGCGTGGAGATTCACAAGTCTATTGAAACGAGCTCTCTGGTGTGGAGTTTGGTAGTGCACAATGCATTGGTCTCCATGGATGGTAGGTTTGGGAAAGTGGAGGCTGCCCGTGATTTGTTTAATCATATGCCTGCGGATAGAGATTCTGTTTCATGAAAACACTATGATAGATACTTATGCCTTTAGGAATATGTAGGAGGAAGCATTTCAGCTCTTTAAAAGCATGTGCAAGGAGGGTGTTGAATGGCTATAATCACACGGAGCACCATTGCTGGGGCGTGCTTGTGAACAACCAATTTCAGGAGTTCACTTCTTTTGATTTCTAAAACGAGAATATCTATTCATCATTTAGTGTGTGTTTGGATCCACGATTGGATCTCGAATAAGTGGCTTTTAGAGTGTTAAGCACGTTTGGGCTCTGGTTGTTGTTAAGGGCCAAAAGTTGTTTGAATTTGGCTTTTTCAGAAGCTGCTCCCTTGCTTATGCTTGTAGCTAATGGTGCTTATGATGTTGGTAGGACTGTTATAACAATTATTGGTGGCTTAGAAAAATATTATTCTCTCTCCTCTTCCTCATATTTGTCTCGTGCTTCACGCACCTCCTCTGTCTTCGAGCTTGTCTTGTCGCCTTGTTAGATCAATCGCCAGTCGTGGTCGCCATTAGCGGTTCATGCTTTCCATGGCCAGCTTGTGCTCGCCGTGGGAAAGTCGAGGTCAATCTGTGCTCGCTGTTCTTCTACCCTTCTGGCTTCGTCAGCTCTGTTCTTAGCGTGTGGAAGTCGCAGTCGCTGTCTCCAACAAGTCTTTGGCATCGCTAGTTCATGCTCGTCGTTGTGTGTGGGTAGGTTGGCCTGAAATCATCTTTTCTTGTCAAATCTCCTCCTCTTAGGTCGCATGGGTCCCGGATTTGGTGCAGGTGAGCTCTTTTGCGGGACCTTTGACTACATTCACCAGATTTTTTATGCTTTTTTTTTTTTTTAACATTTGAAGCTATTCTGATGGGGAAACATATGAATAGGCATGTGGGGAAACAATTTGAATAACTACGTTTTTTTTTCCCCCGGATACGAAGACAAGTTAACAAACTTGAGAAAGAGTTAAACAGACAAGATAACAGTTTTCAATTGATGTTAATAATTCAATAATCCATCGCATATAATCGAAGTTGCTTGCTGATGATTTTTGGTGGAGCACTGGCCTTTCTGATGGTCGGATTTTGTCCTTTATAGTACTTATATGCTTAATTTATTTAATATATATTTGAACTGTCATTAATAACCTCTCTTGTTTAATTTAAATGTATATCGGTAAAAGTTGGTCTGTTTCCTTGAACATTTAAATCTTGTTGTTGCTGCAGGTATTAACTGAATACATTCTTGTCTCTGTAAGTAGTGCAGTCACAGTCACAGTAGCAGGGGTGGTCGAGGAGGCTGTCTCCGTTTTGGTATTCAACTATTGTTTTATGATTTCCATTTCTTGATGTGAATATTAATCATTGTTTCTTGGTAGGTTTTAATCCTTTTGTTTCTGTACTACCTGTCCTGAGTAAAACATGATTGTTCATGAAACAGTTGACATGAGTAGAACATGACGTGAAAACACAAGCATTCATGGAACCATTATATCAGTGGCTTACTCCATAATTGTGCTATTTTTCAAGAAATGCAAGAGTTTGTGAGAGAGATTAAGATGTCAGTAAAGATTTATTACTTATCATGCAAAAGGCTTCAATGGTTGATTAAATTCGCTCTAGAATTTTTCTTGCATGTCACTTCATGAGGTGATAATCCACGTCATTGTTTTACTCTTACCTATTGGATAAGATGATGCGGCAATTTTATGTGCTGATTTGTGTAGCTTTGCTTGCTTGAGATCCTTTGTTTGGTTACTCTTATCTGTATTATATTCCATAGAAATATGGACCATGCGAAAGGAAAAGCAACATGGGATGCATTTACGACTAAAATTTTTATCGATGTCTTTGCCAACCAAATATTGAAAAAGGAACGATAAGGCACAGCATTCACAAAGCCCGGCTGGAACAATATTGCAAAGATATTTAATAAAAGGAGTGGGAAATCTTATGACAAGAAACAGCTAAAAAATAGATTTGATATATTGAGGAAAAATAGAAGTTATGGGAATCATTGATGTCTGGAGAGACTGGCATAGGGTATGATGCTGCCACAAATACTGTGTTGGCCTCTGATGAGTGGTGGCAACAAAAATTACTGGTAAATATTTGTGTTCCTTGGGTTTTAATTTGGAATATTAGTTCAAACATAGCTTGATTATGGCTAATTCTATGAATGTGGGTGGACCCAAATTTCAAGAAGTTTAGACGTCAAGAGTTGATGTTTGCATCTGACTTGATGAAAATATTCAGAGATATTTTGGCTTCGGGAGATTATATGTACGCACCATTTGTCACACAACCTGAGCCAGCACCTACTATGCAGACTAACACAGAAAGCGAGGACAATGTTTATAGAGTCATGTTGGACCAAGAGGAAGGGTCGGGAGACAACAAAGACGAAAATTTTGGTGTCATGCCAATAGCCAATGTAGGACTAACAGATGATTTGGCTAGTTGTAACTTAAACAACCTTGCTGTTAGTAGATGAAATGGTTCAGGAAGCTATAGAAAGAGGAAGAGAGTGAGGCTTTTTATCGGAACAAGAATAAAAAAGTTGCTGCCTCTAGATAAATTGTTGACAGCCTTAATGTTGTAGTATCTGCTTCTAAGCAGCGAGCATCAACATTGAACAATGATCCCCATTCAATTAACAAGGTTTTGACACACCTGGCTAACACTGAGAAGCTTGTCTTGCTTTCGCTACGGCTTCGGTGGGTTCCCTTAACCAAGCCACTACCTATGAGTCTCCAGCTCATTCTTCAACAGGCATGAGGTTAGAGCCTCGAGCTCCTCCCACGATGATGACAATGAACCATATTATGAATGTGTTAAAATGGTTTCCCGGTTGAGGTAGGCTAGGAAAGTGTATATGTCACTTATGAATGATAAACACAAGTTGTTAAAGTGGTTGATACCGGCACCAGAAGACCCAAACACATGAAAGGGATTCTTGGTTGAGGACTTTATAATTTTGTCTTCATTATTGTACTTTTTTTAATATGAACTGATGTCTGTTATAAGAACTTAATTAATGAGTATGTAATATGAGTACGAAAATTTTGACTTTTTATTTGTGTGTTTGGTTTATTTGTTTATAACATGGAATATATTTATTTACTACTTACAATGTTTATGCTTTCTTCTCCTCCTAATTACAGGAAACATCATACAATGGCCAATTGGAATGCTGACTCACTGTGAAATGAAGATACATTGACGAATTGGAATAATGATTCATAGTGGAAGGGAGGGGATCAGGATAGTCATTTGGCATGGTTATTTGTTATAAATAATGAATTAACATAATATGAAGTAGTAGGTGCATTACTAGCATTAGTGAGTCATTATTATCAAAGGTATATGTGTGAATAGTACCGTAGAACTAGTGAGTAAACATGAAATTTATGGGTGTAAGACATTTTGACAGCTCACGATGATTGGCAACATCATGAAATAGTCAAAGTGGATAAAGATGTTTTCAACCTCTTATATGCTAAATTGGCAGAACATGGTTTATGCGAGTCTAAATATGTAGGTATTAAATAAATTGTCACTATGTTTTTAAACACGACTACACATAGACAATGCAATAGAATGATCTAGGAATGATTTTAATGTTCAGGGGAAACTATAAGTAGGCAGTTTCACAATGTACTACAAATTTGACTTAATCTATTAAGGGAAATTATTCAACCCTTAGATCCTACATTTCATGAACCTCATAGAAAAATTGTGCAAGATTTATGTTATTATCTATTTTTTAAATATGCAATAGAAGCAATTGATGCCACTTTTATACAATGTGTTTTTCCATTTGCAAAGTGAGACAAAATTATTGGTAGAAAGGATTCCCGTCACAAAATGTTATAATTATATGTGAATGGAATATGTGTCTCACTTTTGTGTTGTCAGGATGAGAGGGATCTGCACATGATGCTCATGTGTTTAACACAGCTATTGCAACTCTGTCTCTAAATTTCCCTTAGCCACCTCTAGGTATATATCTATAACCTTTAACTAAGCTAATTTTTAATTATTTATATTTTAATTAATTTCACAATGTCACAATAGTTTCATGAATCATTAGGAAAATGTTATTTGGTTGATGCGGGATATCCAACACTAAATGGATATCTTGATTCATATAGATCAGAGCGCTACTACCTTCTAAACTTCTGACAACAAGTATAACCAAGCCTTTAATTATTATCATTACAGTTTAAGGTGCACAATAGAAAGAACATTTGGGGTTTATAAGAATATATGTCAAATCTTACAAAATATGCATGGTTATGAGTTCCAAACACAAGTGTACATGGTATGTGCAACAATGGTGATGCATAATCTTATAAGGAGACATTCGAGCTTCAACAACTATTTCTTAGAAGTTGAAAATGATACTATAATTGGGGCAGATGATCACACTGAAGCTAGTTAAGCATTGTCTTCAAATGTAACATCACAGTTTTCATGGCATATAAATCGCGTCCATGACACAATCAAAAACCAAATTGTCCACAGTTTATCAGATAATTAATTATGTAATGTTATTTTGTTTAAGCTTGTCACAATACAATGAATTTTAATTTAAAAATATTTTATCTATTGAAATTATGTTTCACTTTATATTTACAATAACATTTTATGATATTTCTAATGTTTTAAAATATTTTTCAATCATGAAATTTTGCTTCTTCATACTAAAATAATTTAAATTCATTGTATTATGTAAATTTATTTTTTTTATTTTTTATTATTTAATAAAACTCATACTCATTTTGATAATTTGACAAACTAAACTTACCAATTTAAATTCATAATATTATGTAAATTTATTTTTTAATCATTTTTATTATTTAATAAAACTCATATTTATTTTGGTAATTTTACAAACTAAACTTACTTTTATTTAATTATAATTTCAACAACTTTTTATCCGATCTAACTTTTTACAAACTAATTTTTATAAAATTCAATCTAAACACAATCCACATCACCCAATTTAGTATCTGTTTGGGAGAGCAATTGGTAAGTCATAAGTAACTTATTTTCACCATAAGTACGTTGCAAAAAGTAGAACCTGTTTGGGAGAACTTCCAGGCCATCGCACTTAGGGGCCAAAAATGGATGGAAATGCTTGATTAATGTTAAGCTGGGGGAGGTAGCTTTTTGAAGTAATAATCGTGCTTATAATTATACTTGTCGGATTATTCTCTCATTCCTCCCATTATTTTTTCATAATCCAAATAACTTTTTATCAAATCTAACTTTTACAAACCAACTTTTATAAAATCAAATCCAAACACAATTTACATTACCTAATTTTACTTTTACCCAATATAACTTTTTCAAAAGTTAAATTGAAAATAAGTTTTTTTTTTTACCACTAATCCAAACTGACCATTAACTTTTATCCAATCTAATTTTTTCAAAAGTTAAATAAAAAACAAATTACTTTTCCTATCTCTAATCAAACGGACCCTAACTTAAGACTCTCCGGCACTGGATTAAGTGCGTGCTCCCGCATTGGAGCCCTTAAATTGGGAAAGGAGATTAGTGCCAAATACTGCCATGTGGGGGACTCTTTCAGGAGACTGAAAATCATGGAAATAGAGAGATGGGGAAGGGGCTATGGGGAAATGGGGATTGCTGAGATTTCTGACTATTCATTACTATCTGGCGCCAGTCAGCACATCGGGCATTTGGTCTAGTGGTATGATTCTCGCTTTGGGTGCGAGAGGTCCCGAGTTCGATTCTCGGAATGCCCCTTTTATCTCCCTTACTATCATTTTAGCTTCAACTAAAGCACCTCAAAGCATGTGAGTGCTTGTTGTCGTGCCTCACAGCGAAATGTTCGAAAGATACCATGAGATTTATGGTAATGTAAAATTGCATATGATTCTTATTCATTATGCATTAAACCCTTTTTGTTAAATTTTTTATGTATTAAAACTTGTAATTTGGATTAAAAAGCTTGTGTTCTTCCCTTAGACCTAAAGCTCTAAAATTTCACAGGCAAATTATAACTCGAACATCTATTATTTGGGAAAAGTAGCATGCATGATGGGTGTGTTTTTCTTTTTAAAATAGCGGCTGATTTATTTAAATTCAATATAAACGTTTCCTAGTTTACCCGTTATTGTTCTTAATATAAGACCTAATTGTTGAGTTGATTTTTGTTCTAAATATAAGACTTACCTTTCAAATTTATCACTTTTTCTTAAATTACTCCTATGGATACTCCCCCAACCATAATTAAGTTGAAAAGGGAGAGAGGATATTAAGAAAGATAATTATAGTATTTTAGGAAAAAAAAATGTCATATTTCTTATAATTAACTAACTTACCTAACTTCTTTAATTAATCAAATTAGTTAAATAGGTCTTATATTAAGAACAGAGGAGTATTATTTTTTAGGTTAATTAATCCGTAAGTCCTTATAGTTTCAACGAATTTTGAATCAGGTTCCTATAGTTTTTTTTTCTTTTTATTAGGTCCTTATACTTTTACCTTTTTTTTTAGTTAGGTCCTTGTATTTATTTTTCTTTTAATTAAGTCCTTATAATTTCACTAAATTTTTAATCAGGTCCATGTAGTTTTAATTTTTATTTATTAATTAAATAAAAACTTAATTAAATAGATTAATACTGAAATATAAAATATTAATAATTAAATTAAATTAATAATTATGTAATAAAAAAGTAATAGAATTAATTAATTCAGGAAAATTTTTTAGAACAATTAATTTTTTTGCTGAAAAAATTAAAATCATTATAATAATTCAATATCTTTAGAATATTATTGTTTATAAACTAATATTAAATAATATATACTATTTTATGTTTATATAATAGTACTATTAGAATTTATAAAATAAAGAATAAAAAATTCAGGGACTTAATTAAAAATAAGGTGAACTTATAAGGACTTGATAAAAAGAAAAATAAATATAAGGACCTAATTAAAAACAAGTGAAAGTATAAGGACCTGATAAAAAGAAAAAAAACTATAAAGACCTTATTCAAAATTAGTTGAAACTATAAGGAGCTGTGGATTAATTATCCCTATTTTTTATTTTGACAATTTTTTATATTTAAGTTTTATTAAAATAAGTGAAGAAATATTTTAAAAAATAAAAATAATATAAATACTACTCCCTCTGTTTCTTATTATAAGAGATGAATAACTGAATTATGTTGATAAAAAAAACAGTTAAAATTAGTTAAGAACAATCAATGTGTAAAATGTATAAATTTTTTCCAAAAGGCCCTCATTAATAAGGAGAGAGAGTATGAGAGAGAACAATGGTAAATTATTCAAAGAAAAAGAAGTAGGAAGGAGAGAGAGTGTGAGTTGGAGACAATAAATATGGATAAAATAGGAAATCAACACAAAAAAATAGAGACAACTTTTAAGTGTCTCTTATATATAGGAACATGCCATAAGCATCAAATATCTCTTATAATAAATAACGGAGTGAGTAATATTATTAATTAGTGGTGGAAGCTTTGGCGTGCTTCATGGAGTTAACTTGCTTGCTTTGAGCCACAAACATAAAAGAGTCTTCTTTACCAACAGCTATTGAGTCGAACAGAAGGAACTAGTCTTTTATAGCGTGATAAACTAAAATTTGAATTTCTGTTAGGAGAAATACCTGTATTTAGTATCCAATATTGTCTCGAATATGATTGTTTTCAATAAAAAATACTTATGTCTGAAAAAAAAAGAACTATGAGAGATAACAACGAAGAAGCAATTCAAGTTATTACGTGAACCAATCCCTCCGCGAAAGACGGGATCATGCAACAGTGCTGATCTCCCGTGAAAAGCCAATAACACTGTTGTTGGTTTGAAGCCTGTTGAGAAGTAGCTATGATAATACGCCTTACTAAAAGTTGTGGCAAGAAAGATCGCTTGTAGGTTTTAGGGTGAAGATAAAAGAAGGACTTGGTGGCATTATTAGGAGTTGTACAGTTCTCATTTTATTGGCTACCGTGAATAGCATATTAAGAATATTTGCTTAAAATTGTTATAACGTTAAATTTGGGGTAAACTTACTTCGTATAAATAATTAAATAATATATATAGGAGTTGTTTTTTATGACCATACAAATTTTTCTGTTTTATACTCCTCCGGTCCTAAATGTAAGACCCTTATATACACTAGTATAAGGGTTTTACATTTAGGATCAGAGAGTATTATATGTACACCTTTGAATTTATTTATTTATTTATTTATAGAATTACTTGAACACTTCTACGTAATCAAAAAATTTAGCTGGATTCGGAGGATTATTTCTCAAAGAGTGTAGTAGATGAGATTCTATTTATCTGCCTCAAATCACGAATTCCAATTAAGTCCATCAACAAAGAAATCAATTCGAAGATATATGCCAATAGCCAGATGGGTCTTAATGGAGTAATCCATAAAATTTTATCATTATCGTCAACAAACATTAATCCTAATAGAGCAAGTTGTGGCCATATGGAATTTTGAATTTAAGTCCTATGCAAAAGGTGTTTGTGGACAAGTGCGTGAATACTTTTAACATCAACATAATCCTTCTGCAAATTTAGCTAGATTCAGATAATTAGTTCTGAAAGAGTAAGCAAAGTTCTATTATTCATTTGACTCTTGTTTATTTCCAATACCAATTAAATCCATGAACAAGGTAAATTACTAAAGAAATATTTGTCAGTCGCCAAGTACAAATTTTAGGGATAATTAATATACAAATCCTTATAATTTTAACCAGTTTTTATTCAAGTCCCTATAATTTTTTTCCTTTTATTAAGTCCTTATAATTTCACATGTTTTTAATCAGGTCCTTATAATTTTTTTCTTTTTATTAGGTCCTTATTTTTTTATCTTATTTTTAATTAGGTCCTTGTAGTTTTTTTTAATATATAAATAATAATATTCTATAAATAATAAATTATTATAATAATCTTATGTTAATATCCTTTTAAATTTTTAGTTAAACATATGTTATTTATTTTCAATTCTAATTTTTATAATTATAAAATTCAAATTATAATAATAAAATTTTCTAAAATTAGAATACAATTATAAATAATTTATAGTTAAGTATAATTGATTATTATGATTAATTATGATTATATCAATTACTTTGTCCAATTATATAATTATTAATTTAAAAATAAAATTAATTTTAAAGAATAAATTTAATAAATAATTTTTTTAAAACTACAAAGGACTTAATTTAAAAATAAGTAAAAGTATATTGACCTGATAAAAAGAAAAAAAGAGGGGCCTAAATAAAAACATGTGAAAGTAAAAGAATCTAATAAAAAGAAAATTTTTTATAAAAACTTGATTAAAAATCAAAAGAAACTATAAGGATCGGGAGATTAAGTATCCCTAAATTTCAATGAAAACATTTATATAACTTAATCATTATCACTAATAGACACTGGTCTTAGTAAAGGATGCTATGAATTTTAACATGAAATCTCACGTTCAAGATCATGTACATGCAAAAGATGTTTTTGAAAAAATTACTTTCAATTAAACTTGACAGTAGTTAGTTTTGATTAAACAGTATTAGATATATGATTATTAATGTAAAGAAGAAAGGAAACTAAGCCCAAAATTCAAGCCTGATTTTCATTCAATATTTCAGTTATCAACTTCATAAAAGTGTCACTTCACCCCATGGCATAAATGTAATAAACGCTAAGGCCTTGGGCGTGATAAGATTGAAGATCCTTGAAATGTTTTTTTTTTTTTTATAGGGGGGCAAAAAAGATAAACTGTAAGGCAAGGAATGATTGATACTCCAAGACTAATAATAATGATGCTAACCCAACCTGACCCTATCCTCTATGTTCTTGATTTTTGTTAAGGAAAAAATCTACAAACTTGCATGGAAATTTTTTATTGTTTTATGGGCAAATATAATTTTACAACAACTTATATAAAATTATATTTTATTTTGTTAACATAAAACATGTTATTATATAAATTATATCAAAAGAATTCAAGAATGATTTTTCTGGGGGGGGGGGGGGAAAAAAGACCCAATCAACTTTGCAAGCTAATCTATGGCAAAGTATAAATAACAGTGACCTTGTTGGTTTGGGCAAATTTCTTCAAGTTCAAACAATTCAGGTAGAACCCAGTAGCCAATTCGAGCCGCGGGGGGGGGGGGGGGGAGGTATGGGCCAATAAAAGCCCATCCTAAAAAAGGGATCAATTTGGGCCAACAAGCTAGACCTAATGCATTGGACAATAGCACATCAGACGACAAAAATTTACAAATAAATCAGCAAGATTAGGCATAGCAAAAAGAATTAGTCCCTCATAATGTAATGTATTAAGGTTTGAATTTTTACTGAGAGAGGTATCCACATTTAGTGTTTGACAATACCTTAAACAAGATTGCTTTTAATATGAGAATACATGTATCTGGCTAAAAAAAAAAAGAAAACACAAATTTACAGATGGAACAATAAGCTAGTGTAGTACAAAATCGACTAGCCAAATGAAACTACATGTGACAGAGAAAGACAAAACTCTAAAACAAATATTCAACTAAAATAAATAATAAAAAAATCTATATAATCTTAGTTGGGTTAAAGTAAACTTTTAAAGTCAGCATGTTGATGCGAAAGAAAGGAAAAAAATAGTTAGTTAAGATGAAGTCATCAACTAACTTATCACGAGGACCTAGTCAGTTAACTTGAATCTTCAAGCAGATTAATTTAAGTCTCAGTCAAGCAGGGAATGACCAAATTAATTATACACATGTCCTTCACGGCCAAAAACCAAAAAAAGCCAAAGAATTAGCTTAATAAGAAAACGTTTAGTTTAAAGCCCGAACAACGAGTCACTCCTTTCGATCCTTATCAAGGTACTTCCTAATAGAGATGAATGGCTCTTGTTATAAGTCACTATACGAATATTGATTGAATTTTTCAATGTTACTCTTATTTAAAATAATTAACAATGAGAGAGAATATAATAATACCTCTGGTCCTTAATATAAGACCTTGTTTAACTTTTATTTTGATTCTAAATATAAGATCCCAATCCATTTTATTTTTCATATTTATGCTTTTTTTTTTCAAAATAGTCCTTCTAATAATAATATTCTAATCAATACACTTGATTAGTAAGGATATTTTAGGAAAAACAACACATATTTATTACAAATAACTAATTTAACTTCTTTTCTTAATCTCCTCGAATTAGTCAACTAGTTCTTATAAATAAGACCAAAGGTAGTATAAATTTGAAACTTTTTTCGTTTATATATAGGTGAAGTTAGAAATTCGTTTCATTTTTAGACAAAATTAGTCATTTAATCACCTCTCTTTAGTTCTTGTGAGATGGTTTATAATAGGAAGCAGAGGAACTGCATTTTTAGGTTATAGGTTAACCCACTATGGTTTAGAGTTTAGAGTTTAGACTTTAGAGGCTTAATAACTCCGCTCATTTAATTTTCTCTATTTTGGCAAGGGATTTGCTGGATGATTTACATAATAAGTTAGCATATTTAATTCATAAAAAATAATAAAATTAGATTAGGCAGAAAAGGGACAGATGTATGCATCTTTACCCTCACAAGGAGAGAGACTGTTTCTGAGATTTGAACATGTGACCTCTCAGTCACATGTGAGCAACCTTACTGACGGTTACTTCAAGGCTTACTCACACACACACACACACACACATGATTTTTTTGGCCAACTATATATATGATTCAAATGAAAAAAAAAAGAATTATAAATATATTCGCACCTCCCTTTAGCTATTTTCAAACTCATCAATTCCACTGCTGAATTTTGTAAACATTGTTTGATAATTAACTAAAGCGTGCCGGCCCATTATTCTATATATGATTCAAATGGCCAATCAAATCAAAGGATTTTAAATATATTGCCTACTACATTTTATAAATGTGTTGGATACCTGTTGCCAAAAAATCTTGTTGGATATCAAGGTCTTGTTAATCTAGATTAAGTTTGATCCAACAAAATTTAGATTGAGATATGGACTTGGCAGTAGATACTGTAAATAAACTCAATAATATCAAATTCTTCCGAAATGATTTACTAAACTGTGAGAGGGATAATAGGCACATGATATAGATCTCACTATCATGTATTCATCTGATCCTTTTTATAAGATAAAGATAGAGAGAAGTGTTTTTTATCTTATTTATAACTCAAATCATTACATTTTTATGTAAATGTGCAATTATATTAATCATTTATTAATATTGGGAAAGAATCACTACAGTATAAGATATATATATTAAATAGAGATAAAGTTAAAAAATTATTAAATGCTTAAGACAATGTTAATGAGATTTAAGTCTCTTCTTATTTCTAGTAAAACATATTATAACTACTTTATAAATAGGATCAGAAAAATATATTTAAAGCACGGTCCATTATTATGGGTATCATTTTTCTCTTCATTTCGAAGATCATTAAGAGTGATACTGTATTAAACCCAAAAGTCTCTGGCTAATTCAGACCCTAGTTGATACTTTAATTATCTGTTTAATTCGTTCCATTCACACATTGAAGTAGAAAAAGTAGGTTTAAGGAGGAGGAAGTGGAAAAGGAGAGATTATAAATATAATCTCCTTACTTATCTAAGAGCCAATTACACACATACATATGTATATGTACACTAAACACATATATACATACATAATCATCAATAATAAAATATAATATCACTAACTTTTAAATTAATGGGTCACAAGGTGCACTGTCTTTTCAAATGGGTTTATCAATAGCCAAATCTATCTGATTATTTAATTTAATCCCATGACCTAATTTGTACCGTCGTGGGCATTAATAAATTAGCATCTTCAAGCAAGAGTGAGTGGGTTATTATTATAGGGATTAGTCAGTGTTAATTCATATAATTAAAATTTAGTTATGGAAAAACAAGATAAACCATACTTGAAATTAGATTAAAAAAGTTAAGTTTTCAACCTAATTTCATAACTATACAAGGTCCGAAAAAAAGAAGCCTAATTTCATAACTATAGAGAGCAAGAAACTAGCTAGGTTTGAAACATTTTGAAATTCTTATATGGATAATATTTATTTCAAAATTGCTTACTTTGTATGTACGTACGTATTTATTCAAATGATATTTAAATATTTCAAATATAGTTTAATAGTTTTCAATAGTCATTTCAACATAACTACTATTACTATTCATTCCCGTATGGCAAATATACAGTAGGTTATGAAATATTTTCTAACTATTTTCCTGATAAAATTTATTGATGGGGGGTATTTTTTGTTCACTTCAATGAAAAAATTATTTCCTATGAAAGAACTAATTGATTCTTTTTTGAAATTTATAAAATTCACAACATCTTCAAAAATAATCAAAGGTGTTACAAAGTATTATAATGTCACTTTTCCCTCTAAATGGACCTCAAATATATATTGGAGCGGGTCAAGTACCAGATTGTCCCCTCAAGTGAATGTTATAATTGATAAATTAATTAATATCAATACTGATATTAATGATTTATATTAGTATTAACCATCAGCATCAATTAAATTGAGAATCCTAATTTTTGTCCTGAATACTTACTAGATCCTAAAAGGTGGCCATTTCCAATGATAATTAACGGGCGAAACTACCTAATTTTTAGGTGTGAATGTGGCAATGGGATTAGGAGTATACAACAAATAAAAAAAAAATACAACAAATTTCCAATGATATGAAATCCGACAAGTGGAATATTAATATTAACATTCAATATATATATTTATTCTCTGTAATTCTTAATATAAGAGCTAGTTGAAGAGTTAGATTTGGTTTTAAATATAATATTTCACTCTATTTTCTTTCTTATCATATTTATCATTTTTTCCAAATTAATTTTTCTAACTTATAAATTGATATATAATATAATATTATCGAATATTTTATAGAGATCATGTCATATTTATTATAATTAACTAATTTATCACACTTTCTTATAATTTATCCAAATTAAATTAGTTGAATAGCTCTTATGTTAAAAATCGAAATAAGTGAGCAAAGGAGTTAACAAATCCTGAATAATGTAGCCTTGCTCCCTTTGTATCATGCAAATATGCAATAAAATACATTCTAGTGCAGAGAGAGATAATTTCTTTTCAGCGCATTTGACATCTTAAAATATTTTTTTAGATGCTTCTAATATGTTAAAGTACTGGACATATACTGAAGTATTTTTTATGTGCCTCTAGTACCCTAAAATATCTTTAATGCAATTTTAATTTACACTTAGCAATTTAAAGTGTTGAATGAGCTAAAAAATAATTTAAGGTGTTGGACGCACATGACAAAATATTTTAAAAAGCTGGATGCATTAAAATATAATTTAAGATGCTGAACTCACTTAAAAAAATATTTCAGAATGTTAATTATATCACAAAATATTTTAAGATACTAGATAAACTTGTAAAAATAGTTCAAGTATTGCTCCTTTTTGAAGGAAATGAAATTTACAAATATTGAATAAAAAAGCACATTATCATACATGCACAGAAATGTATTGCAAAACATTATACTAGTGAATTAATGTTGAGATGCATGCTCATTTATTTAAGGCATTAACTTGAGAAGCGTACTGTTTTTTTTTTTTTTGCCCCCTCATCATGAGAATAAAGATCAACTCATCAGAACCCAAACTCCATCTTTGTTCCCTTCCTCCTTGGATTGTGCTGCATTTGCCAACTATATATATGTTATAATGCGAAACGCGTGAAACAGAATTGATTTGAAATTAAGATGGAATTCAGCTGAGTCGGAATTGAAATTAAGATATTACCTAATGCAAGTTCTTTACCTTCTGAATCAGTAAATCCAGTGAACAGCTCAACAAAACTTCATATATATATATTGTGTGTCTATATATATATATAGAGAGAGAGAGAGATTTGACTGGAAATATTGCTATGCATGCTTGTTTGTGTATTTGGACGTGTACTATAGAAAGCTAATACAACAACAAGCCTTATCCTTATCCAATTAGGTGAAGTCGGTTACATGGATCCCATAATATCATTGTACTCTAATATACAAACAGAGAATATTGTAATTGAAACAGATCAGAAATCGATGATATAATCATGCATACTCAAAGGTAAAACCAGAAACTTCCTTGTCGAAACATCCATCTCAATTCTGAAGATACTAATTAGATTAATTTTCTGGTCAGAGAGAGAGAGAGAGAGAGAGTTCCACAAACATCAAATATATAGTTTGCTTTTAGTTCCATACCTTCGTCTCGTCGTGGATCAGTGCAAGAAAACCCCATGCAATCTCTGGCAAAACACCAGTCAGAAGACAAAAGAAGATCAAATTACACAAAACAAGTGAAAGAAGAGAATGGATGTGTGAGAATATCCTCAGATTGGGAAGCAGAGAATCTGAAAGAACGAAAAGAAAAGTGATATTGGCGCGGCTCAATCTGAGATCAAATTTACTGAATAGTTAATATTCCTTTATGTAAAATTCGTCTTCGGATTGAACCACACCAATATCGCTTTTTTCTCTCTGCTTCCCAGTTTCCAAACATCATCATGAAGTTTCACTCTCTTCTATAACACAAAAAGCAAAATAGTGTTAGCCCCAGGCATGCACAGATAGTAGGAATCCACCACCATCATATCACAAGACTTCCATCGTGTTCAATATTATTATTGATTAGGGTTTTCTCGGTTGGCTTGCTCTAGCCTAGCTCAAAGCGTTAAAAAAAAAAATTTTGGGAAAAAAAGGACTTGATTCTACTTAAATTTGAAGAGGTTTGAATATCTTGTTAATGGAAAAAGCTATGGTGGGGAGCCCAACTCAAATTTTAATATGCTCATATCCAAAATAGTGTGTACTACTAAATAATACCAATAAAGAAAAAAAGTAAGAAAGGGTGCTTGTCTACATCATTGATAGCCCCAAAAAAACAATACTTAAAACATTAATTCAGACTCAATATTTCGGGGAGAAAATGATAATAAAATCTAGTCACTAAATCTAAATTATTTTCTTAGTTGTAATTAAAATAAAATCTCCTGATCCTCCACCAGAAAAAAATAAAATCTCCCCAGTGTCAAAGATGGATTGGACGGTAAGAATTTGTTGAAAAAAAAGACAATTTTTTCTCTAAAATTTGAGAGAATCCAAGATCTCACAAGTATGGACCCATTTTGCACTCGCCATAAATTCATAATTTTTAGGTAAAAAGCATGAACATGAATTATGAAATATATAGATATACAGTGGAGTTATGAAGAAGGAGGATGGTGGGTTTGATGGTGTTCGAGGAACAATTATTTTATTAACACAAATTTTAAAAAACCAACCGAGTCACTTTGAAATGCATATTCAAGGTGCAACAACAAGAACAACACGCGCAAACACTACACACACACACACACACATAGAGGGGAAGCACAAAACCCATAAATATCTAGATTTATATTTGAAGCAAAGTAAAGTGGGCAGAAGTGGACTAAAGGGGAAAAAAACAAGAAGAAGGACATGAATTGCATATTTGGCTTTGGTTTTATCGATCTTGGACAAAACCCTATTGGGTTTATCTTTCTGAAACCACAGAGTAATCAACTGGGGCTTGCAGAACCAGATATTAAACTTAATATATAGGATGCATTGATGATAAACACACAACAACACAACATATATCATAGAATGAAAAATAATTGAATGATGAGTATTTCGTAGAGGAACGAAAGGATTTATCAGAAGAAGAAGAGAAGAAGAGAGGATAGTGCTGGATTTAGGAAGATATTGTGATTATATTTATAGGGTTTAGGGTTATGGCTCGGCCTGAGTAGAAGAAGAAGAAGAAGAAGAAAGCGAATGTAATTATTGATGTCAAGAGGGAGCAACCCATGTTTTGTGTAAAGACTCTCTTAAGATTTTAATCATAAAATTGGACTTTACTTGTCTCCTGCGCTCACCCACAACACATAGGCTCTTGATGTGTCTTCTCAGTAGCACTTAGACATTTGGGACACCTTAAAATTCTCAAGAGTTTCCAAAGAGTGATTTAAAAAAGGGTTAAAATGTGTGTGGAGCCCACTTCTTCCTCCTCTTTTTCCCCACTCAATTTTTTTTCTTCATCCTCCCTCCCATCTCTAAAAAAACATTAAGGTAAAGGAATCTAATAGTTTGATTTTATTTTTCAAGTGCATCCATTACCTTAATATTTTTTATGATGTGTCTAACACCTCAATATTATTATACTTTTGCACTCAGTATCCCAATTTTACATTTGTAATTACATCCAACAACCTAATCTTTAGGATACTAGATGCACTAAAAATAAGATTAGGATGCTAGATGCATCAAAATAAGATCAAAATGTTAGATGCATCATAAAAAAATTGAAATATTGGATGTAATAAAACTAGAGTGTGCCAGATGTGCAGTATATTTACCCAAAACATTATCTAGATTTGCAAATTTTTATAATACACCAGGCATTGGTATCAATTATGTAAAACTATAGAGAAACTAGTGGGAATGTTACACAGAATATATTAGGTATATAAAATGGATAAATGCATAAAAAGTTAATTGTGATTGCAAAGTATGTAATAAATTTAAGGGAAGTTTTATTTTAAAACCAGTTAGTGCTATATAGTTGTGAATATTGAGCATTAAAAGAATGTGGGGAAAAAAAGAAGAAGCTAAAGTAACAAAGATAAAAATGTTGGGATGGATGTCCAGCTAAAAAACATTAAAGAAAGACAAGGTAACAGAGATAAGAATGTTGAAATAGATGTTTAGTTATATAAGAAAAGATAATATTCATAATGACCATATACAAGAAAAAAGTTGGGGTAACATCTATTTAGGAGAATATGATAGAAAATAACGTTAGGAGGTTTAGATATGTACAAATAAGGCTTTTAGATGAACTAATAAGGAGGGTCAAAAACACATATAGTTTGATTCTGTGACAAGAACTAGAAAATTAAAGAGGTGAATTGTATATCGAAAGAGTTGATTGTGGATAGAAAACAATGGTGTTATCCGATAATTCATATTGCTAAAGCAATAAAACTATTATTATAATTATATAAAAAAAATTATAAAACTCTGAGGCAATAACACTATTATTTGCAATGCTTTTTCATTAGTTACAAGGTAACAATTAGAATGTTGCGCCTTTCAATGATAATTGTTTTTTTTTACCTTTTTGTCAGACTGTGATGTGGTTGATTAATTGCAAAAGAATTAGTTAAAAAAAAGAAAGTAAAAAGGCTGAATTGAAACTAACGACAGAGGAAATAGGAATTCTTAGACTAATTATTTATAACTAAATAACACCCAAGTCCTATTGTTTTTGCCCAGTAATTACACTTTACCAATGTTAATGTTAAATCATATATGTAAGAGAGTTACTTTTATTTAAGCTCCAAAAAGTTTTAAATATGCATTATTCAATATTATTAGATGATGCATGGTGATATTTAAAAAAATAAATAAATTGCAACTAATGAAAGAGAAGTGAAAATATTTAAGTACTCAGATCTCCTTGTGGGAATTTTTGTTTATGGTGTTCAACAAAGTTAATTTAACGTCTCAGTTTCTAAACTTCATTTTCTCCAAAAAGAAAATAAGAAAATAAGACATTGTCTTTCCTTTGCGCATGCACCTGAAGAATAAAATAAAGTAATATGAAACAGGTCCCAACACAACATCTTTTAATTGCACCCTTTCTTCCAAACACAATCATCATTTGAAAGCAGGAACCCTTTTTGGATCACGCTTACATTTCATTAATTACACTTTTTAGCAATTAAGACAATTAAGACTGATCATTAAGATAGCTGGCTTATATATATTTGATGTGCACCGCATCAACATCAACAAATCATGGTTTTCTTACTGAATTGTAATTAATTAATTAACTTTACTGGTTAATAAAATCCATGCCTTTTCTTTCTTTATTCTTTACTCCTCTATTTCTATTAAAGATCCTTCCAATTTTACTAGAATTAAAGAAGAACTATAAATCTCATTAACAGTGACTTAAAATTTAATAATTTTTTAACTTTATCTATAGGCTTAAGATATAAAATTGCCTCGAAACTTTTTACTTAAGAACGCTAAACATTGACAAGTTTTTTGACATTAAATTTATCTTAAAAATTCAAAATCGTAGTAATATGACCTCTTACCATTAAAAATGTTAACGGTCAATATGATTATTTTAACAGTTAATGTTAGTTTTTTAACAATATGGTGTCATATTGCTACGATTTTAAATTTCAAGGTAAATTTTTATCCAAAACAAATTTTGGGTACCCGTTGCTCTTGAGTGAAATTTTCTAGAACAAATTTGTATCTTAACCCTTATTTATATTATATATAGACACACACTTTATTAAGAACTCCAAAAAAGTAAGAACAATAAATTTAAGTAAAATTATACATTCATGTAATAAACTCAATAAGTGACTTATATTAAAGACTCACATTCAAATTTTATGTATGAAGAAAATCACTTGTTGTTGAAAAAGGTTTATATCCAAGCATCCAACATTAAGTTATTAGAACTAGTCACAACCCAACGCGGCATACTAGATATAGGTTGCATTATTTGGTGGTAAAACAAAAAGAGAAATATTTATATTCTTGGAAAGAAAGTAATTAAGTAATACTAAATACATCCATGCGCAAGGTTTATATCTCATTACTGCATTTCTTTTTTATTTTTCTTTATCCTTTCTTAAATTTACTCCTCCAGTTCTAATTACATGTCATATTATAAAAGTTTTCATCGTGCTTAATATGTGTCACACCTTACAGTATACTTAAAGCAATTATGAATTTTTTGTTCATTAAAGTAAGATATACAGAGAAAAAGTGTTACATGCCACTCAATCATAGTCAACTAAGAGCAATTTTAAAATTAATTTTGCGAAAATTTTTGGAATAACAAGAACATTAACTAATTTATCTTATAATAATAGGATATACAAGAGGGCCTAAGATACTAAAAATTGGGGAAGATCTTTAAATCACTTGAGTTAACAGTCTAAGAGTCACTAGTCTAATCGTGGTTGAATCAAGATCAACCTAATCATGATTGAAATAATATATTCTAATTAAAACATACAAAAATATTCATATATTTATATATATCACCATGAAATGGGTAACATTTAAACAAAAAGAAATTAATTTATAAATAAATAAAATATTCATATATAAACCACATATAGTTATGAAAATACAAAAATAATGTACTATTATTTTTAATTCAAAACAACATCATTTTAAATTTAGTAAAAATTCAACTCAATCAACTAATTCAAAACTTTTAACTGAATCGTTAAGATAGTTCGCTAAGAAACAATACGAATTAGGATACAATAACATGACAGGAGGCGTTGTTTTTTAATCAATATAAAATGGATTAATATGCAAATTTGTCTCAATTTTTTTTTTTAATTCAGTGTTGCCCTAGAAGTTTCAAAACATAGCAATTTGTTTCACCCATTTAAAAACTAAGATTGACAGTTAAAAAATTGATATTAACTGTTCATATATTTATAATAAAAGGAAACATTGCTCTATTTTATACTTTTTTGGACAATCGTGAACAAAAAAATTTTTCAAACTCCTAAATAAAAACTTTTGAACCGAATTTACACACTAACTTGTATAAAACATTGAACTGGTAAATGCGTTCGTGTGGTCAAAGCATCTTTGTGGAGAGAGAAGTTTCAGAAGGTACAAAGAAAGTGTCCACTAGCCAAATGTGGGGACAGCATCGATAATGAAGGGAGACACTATTCTAGGGTTTCGTATCACATCACTTTTCTTCTCTCCATTTTTTTTTTTTGATGAGTTCTTCTCTCCATTGTTATTTCTACCCCACTACCCTATTCTTTCTCGCCCAATATTATTATTCTATTTTCATTCATTCTTTGAAATGTTGGGAAGTGCAAAAGGCCCCTTTCAAAATATAATGATTTGGTTTTGGGATCATAATAAGTTCGCGTGCCACTGTATATGAAAATTTTGATCCTTCGTTGAAATCCCTTCCCAGATACTAGGACTTTCTATTCTCACCTTTGGCCTATATTATAAAACATTTCCAATTTATGTCATTCTAAGTGATTAATTCACTTCATCTAAAATCTAAAAATATAATAAAAATTTTGATTTTACCTATATTTTAATGACAAAAACTTTTCATATTTGTATTAAATTCTCTCTTAGAGAATGACTTTAAATATGGGTATATTGAAAAAATAATAATTAATACCTCATTAGGTGACTTATTATAAGTATATATCATCCACCTTTTCTACAATTTACCTTGTAAGAGAAACTAAAGGGAGTACTTTTATTTTTATCTTTTTTAGGAAGATACTATAATTATTGTTATATAACTAATCCAGATTTAAGCGTTAATGTTATGCATAAATAGTAGTTTTTTAATATGTTACTTTTCCCATCCTAAGATTTGAGTTTTCTACCTTAAATAGTATTAAATCTCTTCATTTGATTTAACCATTTCTTAAACCAGACTTTAACGCCCCATATGGAGATCATTATAGTTTAACAACAATCTTCATTAATGTTTGGGGGGCTTAAAAAACCTCATTTATGATAGCGTTTTCTGATGTTGGCACATTAATTAATAATAAACCAAAGGAAAAGGAGTGGACAAAGATGAAAGAACTATATTGTCTACCTATGAGTGAGATTTGCAAAAGCTTATGGAGGAGCCATGTTGGCTCTCTTCTAATAAACAAACCTAACATGCCATGTTATGTCCCCCCCTCAAAAGAGAAAGTCTGATGACTTTATAGCATTTTTCCTGCATGTTACTTTTTGGTCATAATAATAATGCTGCTTCCTGAAACTTCTCTGTATAATTTCCCCAACTTTATTTTTCCATGAGTTGAGTAGAATTATTATAGTTGGTAAAAAAACATTAGTAGAATTATTATTAAGGGGCTTGTTGGGGTCATAAATAATGAAGAGGAAGAAGAAAATGTTGTGAACTAAATAAACAGAAACTTTTAGAATGTTTGAGGAATGCATGGCAACAAGGTCATGGTCGCTTGTCTCTAGCGAGACAATAAGGACATTGCTATCTTCCCAGACGGACTCTAGTTGCTGACCCCCACCTTTTTTCCCCCTATATATTCATTATGTAATCTTTTCAGTCCTAAATATAAAGTTTAGATAAATAATTTATAGATATGAAGAAAATATGTATTGATTTTCCTAAAATGTCTTTCTTTTTAATTATTTGCATTAGAAACTGCTAACTCCCCTAATGAAGATTCTTTAAAGTATTACAAAAATTCGACTTTCAGTGGCAACAAAAATAGTTACCACTTAATGGCAACCCTAGATGTTGCCATTAAATGTCATTTTTAACAGCGACAAAAAAAGTCATTGTTGAAAGTATCACATTCAGTGATGACAACTATTGTTGCTGCTAAAAAATAGATTTTTTGTGGCAACTTTACATGGTCACCACTAAAAGTTAGACTTTTAATGGTGACAATTATAGTCACTGCTGAAAGCATCACTTTTAGTGGTGACTTTTATTGTCACTATAGAAAGTCAAGTTTTAACAATAACTTTTTAAATCATCACCGAAAGTTGTCGCTGAAAATCATTTTTTTTTTGTGTAGTGATATATGTGTAATGAATAGGGAGGATTTAGGGGAATGATTATAACTTTAAGAGATAAAGTGAATTGACATCTTAGGGTTAAGGTGCAAAAATCCCATAGTCATTAAATCAACTAATGTTCACCGTTTAGCAAACATATAGGTCAAGAAAATGATAAAAAAACTACAAATAAAATTTCCAAAACGGTGCAAAAATACCATAATTGTTGGACACTTCATGTGTATTTTTGCATCATTGTTTATATGTATATTCGCACCATTTTTTTAGTTGACATATTTGTTAAATAGTCAACATTGGTTGACTTAACAGCCATGGCATTTTTGCACCATTTTGAAAAGCCTATGTATACTTTTGCACATAAGAAAAGTTTGTGATGTCTGATGCCCCTAACAGAATACTTCATGAGTAAATTTGCATTTTAATCCAAGATCTTATATTTAGAATTAAAACAAAGTTTTCTATTAGATTTTACATTTAAGGTTTGTCGAAGTATTTTTTTTATCCTCAAAATTTTATCTATACTATTTTTTTATTTTGAAAAGATATAATATAAATAAATATGATAACTCTCTAGTTTTACTAGCAAGGAACAAAAAACCGGACCGGACACTAAACCGGTTGAGGTAGTGGTTCAAGGGTTAATGGGTCAGACCGGGGTCAACTCGGGATCAAACCGGTCATATTAAAATAATTTAATTTAATTAAAAATGACAAAATATAACAATTCTAGTTTTAGTGATTTATCGATTTTAGATTTTTTCTTTAAGCACTTTGCTTCAGTTACAAATAGTGATTTTCAGCCGGTTTGTATGTGTTTTGTATGGTGACGTTTTTTTTTTGTTTGTATTGTGATGTGCGTTTGTGTGTGTGAGTGTGTGTGTGTGTGTGAGAGAGAGAGAGAGAGAGAGAGAGAGAGAGAGCCTGATCAGCTTGCAAATTCCAGCTCGCTATGGGAGGCTTGGCCTGTAAAACTTTGCATTTTAATTTATTCTTATTCTTATTCTTATTCAGCCATAGAAGTAGATTGTGCATATAGGGCATAGAGAGAGAGAGAGAGAGAGAGAGAGTGGTGATCGCATACAATCTCTCCAAAAAGAAAACAAATATAAAAGATATTAATCCAAAATCTCTAGAATACTAATATGATTTGCTAATGGGACATAAGCCTGTCCTAACATTTCCTCTCAAGTTGTAGAATACATGTTGATCATTCGAAGTTTATGCAACTATACTCTTCATACTACTCCTCATCACATCTACCAATATTGTTAGCTTCCAAATGTGATGTATAGGAAAGATCAATTACCACCATCTGTATTTTCTCCTTCATAAAGTGTCTATGGATATCAACATATGCTTTGTGCCATCATATGCTATATAGGATTATTTGCAATATCAATTCATTCTGCTTCTCAAATTTATAATTTTTTGCACAAAGTATTCCTACTGATTGCATGTATTAAGGAGGCTCTCAACAATCAAATAATAATTTCAATGTATATGATTAAATATGATAGTTTAGTAAAATCAAAATATATTGTTACAAATAACTAAGTTAACTAATTTTCTGAATATTCATAAATTAGTTATCTAGCTCTTATGCTAAAAACTAGAGGCAATATGTGTGTATATACATTAGAATGAAAACCCTTCTTTCATTTTTTCCCCCTCCCTTTTATGAAGAGAGAGAATCCATGTTCTAAGTGGGGCATTAAAGCCAAAGATGAATGGAGATAGATACACTCATATAATGGCGAGGAAAGTGTTGATGGGAACAACAAAAGAGAAACAATTAATAAAGTTGGAAGTGAAGAATGACCAGTTTTTCATCATCATTTTGTTTGGTGGGGTTCCTTCCTTGCTTTGCAAAAGATTAGCGCCATCTCACACGACAGTTGATTTGCGTTCACCTCTTTTCCTGTTATTTCACACAACAATTAATTTCTTTACTCCTCACTATTTTTTTTCTATTTTTATACAATATTTAATCTTCAATATTATCTTATTATATTCAAGTATCATTGGAACCTACGTCATACATCTTTTAAAAATACTTTTTGTATTCTATTTATTTTATTCTCATACCGTTGATCATATATTTAAAAAAATCTTGAGGGTATTAAGTTTAATATAACACACCCGGTCACATTAGGGAGTCTCACTATTCACAAGTCATTAAAAAATACATGCCGTTTTAGTTTCTTTTATATATTTTCTAAAACAGTTATATCTATTACATTTATGTTATTATTATTTGAAAACATTTTTTATATCAATATATTTGTCCTCAAAAACTATTTTTATTTATTTTTTCATTTCATCCTGCCGGTCGAAATTAAGGTTTGCGACGGTTTCAGCTTTGAAACTTAAATAATTATTGAAGTGTTAATTTACGAGATTGTGGAAAGAAAATAGTTTCATTTCATCATTAATTATTTATGATTTGTTGAGATAAGATAACTTATTTTCGTGGTGAAACTTTTTTTTGAAAATAAAAATCTTACAAGTTGGACGAACTTTAATAACATTTTAAAAATATAAAATAAATAAACTTCGAATATGCCAAATAATTTTTGCTCACAATTAAATGCAATTTATTTTATCTGTTTTGCCGCTTCATAATATAATAACTGCCATTTATTTATCAACTCAATAATGAACAATATTTTATTTTCTTCCTTAATTCTTTTAATATTCTGCGTGTAACAGAGGCAACCTAAAAGTTTTTCTTCATATTCCTTTGAGCTTACAGCAGGCATACAAAATGGACCCAAGGAATCCAAGTGACTGGCCAACAACATTTAACTGAAAAAAGAAAACAAAGAAAAAATTAATAAATAAACGATAATGATGGTATAAAAAATAAGTAAACGATAATTATTAAAAATGATTCTCACGTTTACCAAATCAAATGGAAGTCGTCCAAATACCAGCCAAACCCAATTGTAAAAAGATCCTAAAAACTATAATCAGGAAACA
The DNA here is from genome assembly GCF_004799145.2 of Neltuma alba. NCBI lineage: Eukaryota > Viridiplantae > Streptophyta > Magnoliopsida > Fabales > Fabaceae > Neltuma > Neltuma alba. The sequence continues at coordinate 31,838 of NW_021637702.1, forward strand.
GTTAAATTAAATCACATAATCATGAAAACAATGTGTGTGTGTGTGTTTGTGTGTAATCAACCATCCCTTTTATGCTAATGTAAAATTGTGCTCATAAATTGAAAAAAAAATACATAAAAACCACTCACTTCAATCCTAAATGTAAGAGTTAAATAACTCATTTATAGAAATTAAAAAAATTAGTTAGGTTAGTTAATTACTTGTAAAAATTATGTGTTAGTTTTCTTGAAGTATTTCTTTTAATCATATTTATACTGAAAACTACTCCCTTGATGGAAAAATCCTTTAATATGTGGATCAACAAAAAGAGGTTAAAAAAATATAAATTTAGTAAACAAAATAAACTAAGGTCTTACATGTAGTGTTAATCCAAACTTATATATGGTAGGAGCCAATATAAATTATATATGGAGCATACTTCATACACACACGACACATCTATCATCTTCCATCTCTCTCCTTGGGATCCCATGTGTATCCACATTTATACATTTATGGCCTGTTTGGTTGGATTACAGGAATGAGGATTACATGTAATCTTGATGTAAAAATCTAATTTAATTTTTTGGTTAGGCTTTATAATGTAAACAAGATCACATGTTAGTATCCTGATTCCCTTAAAAGCCTGCATCCAAATTACATAGACAGACTTTATGAATCACGATTATATAATGATAAAAATACATTATTACCCTTAAAAAAGTAAAACACTACTGGAGCACCACTGCCATCAAACTCCATCCCTAACCTCATTATCCACCCACTGATCGTCTTTTTCCTCCAGCCCCAACCTTTAGACACACCCACACTCCTTCTTCTTTTATTAAGTGAAAAAGGGATTTTATTGCAAATCAATCCAAAGTTTTCAACAAAGAAAACCGAGAGTGGTATACGTTGAGGAACTATGGTTGGTGGGTTTCAAATGCTGTATGAACTAGTAACCAAAAGGGGTCGAAAAGAATCGTGAGTGAAACTGGTTAGGGATGATAGATTTCCATTGCGATTAGGAAGAAGTACAGGATGCCGGAGGGAGGTTTTCCTCCTTTTTTGATAGACAAGGATGTTTTTGTCTTTTTAATTTTATCTGTAATTAAGTAAATATCAAAAAAATATTTTACTACCCCATTCCTAATATTGTACCAAACAAATTTATTGTAATCACACTATTACATTACATTTCATTCTTACCTATTACATTACATCACATTCCCTATTATTCAGTGAACCAAACAGGCCATTAGAGAATTCAGATTACATATCGAATATAAGATTAGAAGTACTTATTCACAAGCGTTTTCTTTTTTTAAATACTGGGGATTTAATTCAGCTTTGGCTTGATTTTGAACAAGAGTCTTTCAATCTTCAAATAAAATTTAGTAAGTGGGGCCAAAGTTTATCGATACCAAAATTGCCGAGGCCACCTAAACAATAGAGAACAAACTTGATGCTGCATGTCATAAACTAATGGTTTGTACATCAATATATAGCAATCCGGATTCTCTACATTATTTATAAGATCGAGTGCAAAAAAGAGAACTATAGACAAAAAGGGTAAATAGGTAGATAACCAAATAAAATACTAAAGAAACTATCACAACTCAAAAATATTTAAAGAAACTAGTGAGGATCTAATGATTATACAGAATTTGAAAAATAAGTCATAGTATGCATATATACTTAAAAAGAACGTGGTTTGTTAAAGTTTTGTTATTATATTTATATAGATTATAAACTTGATGGATAAAATAGAGTAAGGCATTATACTGAGCTTCAAATTGCCACAAATTGTCTGAGTAAGTGCTGAATTGAGAATTGTGTTTAAAAATACAAAGTAGTTTATTAAGAAAGCCAATAAACAAGAAGAAGCATCACAGCCTGCAGAAAAAGGGGGGGGTCCCAATTAAAAAAGAATACAAATTAAACTCTTTCTCATAACTATCAATTAGCACATACATAAATAACAGGAAGTGCCTGCACAGACATATATTTGCTGATCTCAACATGTAAAAACTAAATATCAGAAAACACAACTCTACTCAAAAAAAAAATATCAGAAAACACATTATGGTATAAGATAAACTTCTGGATGTCATATAAAGCAGATAGTTCTTTCTCAGTCTCATGAGATGATTTTATGAGAAAAGTTATTAGAGTGGTATTAGATGGAATGATCATGAAAACTTAAATAAAGTGCCATCCATAGTAAAGTTCTTTTATTCACTTATTCGGAATAAGACAAGAATCCTATGTTCTGTTATTCTTAGCAGAAAACTGCATACAGAAGGATGCACCATAGTTTTCCAAATTTGTATGATTACCTAAAAACTTATAGATATTGTTAACAAATGCTCATAATGACAGTTTCAAACATGTAATTAATGAATGCTGCTAACTAGCCATAACATTTAGGCGCAAGATACAAGAAGTACCTAAAATCCATGGTCATACAAATAAGGAAGTTCAATGTTTTTGTTAAATCTCCTCTGATTGATGACCAGATCAATAAGATTGGTCCACAAATTATGCCTAAAAATAAAATAACGACTTAAGACAAGCGATGAAATCGAAGTTTCAACAAAACCTAAGAGACATAATCTTATCGTATTAAAGAAAGAAGACACTTAATCTTACCATTACGCCACATAAGACCGAAGGTATTAAGGCTGCTGGATTTGCCTATAAAAGTGGTTAATAAAATAGGAAGTGAAGAATGACCAGTTTTTCATTATCATTTTGTTTGGTGGGGTTCATTGCTTTGCATAAGATTAGTGCTATTTCACACAACAATTGATTTGCGTTCACCTATTGTCCTGTTATTGGAAAAGTTATCTTTTATGCAAATTTAATTTCTTTACTCCTCACTATTTTTTCGTATTTTTATACAGTATCTAATTTTCAATATTATCTTATTAAATTCAAGAATTATTGGAACCTAAACAGGACACATCTTTTAAAAATATTTTTTGTATTCTATTTATTTATTCTCATACCGTTGGTCATTTAAAAAAATCTCAAGGGTATTAAGTTTAATATAACACGTCCGGTCACATTAGGAGTCTCACGATTCACAAGTCATTAAAAATAGAATAAAATATATTTGCAGCTCTCTATTTAACCTAAATTAAAAAGGGAAAAAGACAAAAAAATGACAAATTAACTTGGGAATGACCAGAACGTCCGCTGAATTTGCAAAATGCCATTTTGGTCACATGAGACCAAATTGGCATTATCATGTCAAATGAAAAAACCAAATTGCCTTTCATTTTATTTATTGTTTTTAAAATACCAAAGCCCCCACTGACCGGCCGATCGCCGGAGCTCTGGCGGTGGCAGTCATCGGAGCTCCAGCGATCGGTCGATAATTGGTCACTCGAGCTCCGGCGGTCATAAACAAATTTTTTGAAAATTTTTATAACTTCAGTATAATGGTTAACTACTTTTGTAATGCTATTAACAACTTCAGTATAACAATTAACAACAGGTTTTCTGAAAAATTCAACAAGCTCCGGCGGCCAGAAACAATTTTTTTAAATTTTTTTACAACTTTAGTATAACGTTTAACAACTTTTGTAACACTATTAACAATTTCAGTATAGCGGTTAACAACATTTTTTCAAGAAATTCAACAATTAGTCGTTGGAGCTCTGGCGCCAGAAACAATTTTTTTGAAAATTTTTACAATTTCAATATAACGGTTAACAACTTTTGTAACGCTATTAACAATTTCAGTACAGTAGTTAACAACAGGTTTTTCAGGAAATTTAAAAAGAAACAATTGTTTTGAAAACTTTTACAACTTTAGTATAACGGTTAACAACTTTTGTAATGTTATCAACAACTTCAGTATAGCAGCTAACAACAAGTTTTCCAAAAAATTCAAAAAGTAATATTTTTACAACTTCAGTAATGTCGTTAACAAGTTCTGTAACTCTATTAACAACTTTGATATAGCATTTAACAATAGGTTTTTTTAAAAATTCAAAAAAATGGCACTTTTTTTATAACTTTAATAACAACTGTTTTTTGAAAAAAATTTTTACAACTTCAGTATAACGGTTAACAACTTTTGTAACTCTATTAACAACTTCGATATAGTAGTTAATAACAGATTTTTCAGAAAATTCAAAAAGTAACATTTTTTCAACTTCAGTAATACCGTTAACAAACTCAAAAATATGTTGTTAACTGATATACTGAAATTGTTAATAGCGTTATAAAGTTATTAACTATTATACTAAAGTTGTAAAATTTTTCAAAAAAAAAATGTTTCCAACCACTGTCGACCAATTTTTGAATTTTCTGAAAAACCTGTTGGTAACTGATATACTGAAATTGTTAATAGCGTTATAAAAGTTATTAATTGTTATACTAAAGTTGCAAAAATTTTCAAAAAATTTGTTTTCAGCTGGCGGAGCTCGTTGAATTTTCCAAAAAACCTGTTGTTAATAGCTATACTAAAGTTGTAAAAATTTTAAAAAATTGTTTCCGGTTGGTAGAGCTTGTTGAATTTTTCAAAAACCTGTTGTTAATTGTTATACTGAAGTTGTTAATAGCATTACAAAAGTAGTTAACCATTATATTGAAATTGTAAAAATTTTCAAAAAAAATTGTTTCTAACTGCCGGAGTTCAGGTGACCAATTATTGGCTAGTCGCCGGAGCTCTGGTGACTGCTACAAGCCGGAGCTTCGGTGACCATCTGGCCAGTAGAGACTTTGGTATTTTAAAAATAATAAATAAAATAAAGAGCAATTTAGTTTTTTTATTTGATATGATAATGCCAATTTGGTCTCATGTGACCAAAATGGCATTTTACAAATTCAGCAGATGTTCTGGTCATTCTCAAGTTAATTTGTCATTTTTTTGTCTTTTTCCCATTACAAAAACCTCTCTTCTATTTTGAAAATGTACATAAACTTCTAAAATTAAAATTTATATTACACAAACCTCTCTTATATGTTTGAGATTTCATTTCTATCTATTCAACCATTAATTGACCATTAAATTTAACTTTTAAATTTTTATTTTGATCAAAGTATCCCTTCCTAACATAAACATTTATATCTATAAAAAAAAAAAAGTTTTGATGCCAGAAAAATAATTACAATACATGCATTTTCAAACTTTTTAATATGTTATAAAATTTATTAATTTTAATTGTATTATAAAATTATACAATTTTAATTCTTCATGCCATATTGAGACTTATTTAATTAGGTTTCTTTTATATAGCTAGAAAATATTTCAAATGCATATTTTTTTATCATATAATATAAATTATGTGAGTTTGGAACATTATATAAAACATTTTTTAAACAAGAATTTTGTTGCAAAAATTTATAGCTCATTTGATCAATTGTATATTTATTTAAAGAATTAATCAATTTTTTATTCAATTTTTTTGTGGTTACATTAACTAAGTTACTTAATTTTCTATCCTAATAAAAACATTAAAAAAATAAGTATTTGTAAAAATAAAATTAAGGTAAAAGAATAAAAATCTTAAATTCTTCAAAATAGTTTTAGCTAAAATTTGGGGATTTAGCATTATGAAGGATAAGTTAGTAAGTAAAAAGTACTTTCGTATAAATTTTTAACTTAAAAAGAATCTTTTTAGAATATTCTTAATGAAGTTAACAGTTTAGTTTGGAACATTATATAAAACTTTTTTAAACAAGAATTTGTTGCAAAAATTTATAGCTCATTTGATCAATTGTATATTTATTTAAAGAATTAATCAATTTTTTATTCAATTTTTTTGTGGTTACATTAACTAAGTTACTTAATTTTCTATCCTAATAAAACATTAAAAAAATAAGTATTTGTAAAAATAAAATTAAGGTAAAAGAATAAAATCTTAAATTCTTCAAAATAGTTTTAGCTAAAATTTGGGGATTTAGCATTATGAAGGATAAGTTAGTAAGTAAAAGTACTTTCGTATAATTTTAACTTAAAAGAATCTTTTTAGAATATTCTTAATGAAGTTAACAGTTTAGACTTAAGTGTATGTTTTCAAGATATAGAGGATATCCGTGTAATTAGGACAAAATGCAAAGAAGGCTAAAGTATTTTACTCTGAAAAATACATGCCATTTTAGTTTCTTTAATATATATTTTAAATTTTATTATTATTTGAAAATAATTTTATATAAATATATTTGTATCGACAGACTATTTTTATTTATTTATTTTTAATTTCATTTCGTCCTGCCAGTCGAAATTAAGGTTTGCGAAGGTTTCAGCTTCGAAACTCAAGAAAAATAATTATTGAAGTGTTAATTTACGAGATTGTGCAAAGAAATAATTTCATTCATGATTAATTATTTATGATTTGTTGAGATAGGATAACTTATTTGCGTAGTGAAACTTTTTTTAAAAATAAAAATCTTACAAGTTGGAATATCTTTAATAACATTTTAAATATGCTGGCCAAAAAAATAACATTTTAAATATATAAAATAAGTAAACTTCGAACATGCCAAATAATTTTTTCTCACAATTAAACGCCATTTATTTTATTTCTTTTGCCGCTTCATAATATAATATCTGCCATTTATTTTATCAGCTCAATGAACAATATTTTATTTTCTTCCTTAATTCTTTTAATATTCTGTGTGTAACAGAGGCAGCAGCCTGGAACGTTGTCTTCATATTCCTCTGAGTTTACAACAGGCGTACAAAATGGATCCAAGGAATCCAAGTGATTGGCCAACAACATTTAACTGCAAAAACACAAGGGAAAAAATTAATAAATAAACGATAATGATGGTATTAATAATAAATAAACGATAATAATTAAAAAGAAGCAATATCAAATAATTCTCATGTTTACCAAATCAAATGGAAGTCCTCCAAATATGAGCCAGCCAAACCCAATTGTAAAAAGATCCTAAAAATTATAATCAGGAAACAGTTATATATACAAGGAAACCCACCATCCCTTTTACGCTAATGTAAAATTGTGCCCATAAATTGAAAAAAAAAATACATAAATTATGTGCTGGTTATTTATACTGAAAATTATTCCCCTCGTGAAAAAATCCTTTAACATGAGAATCTATGAAGAGAGGTTGGAAAAAAATTATAAATTTGATAAACAAAATGAGTTAAGGTGTTGCATGTAGTATACTTCATACACACGAATCTATCATCTTCCATCTGTGTGTGCGTGTGTTTTTTTTTGGGGGGGGGGGTTATCTCATGTATTCACATTTATGCATTCAGAGAATTTAGATTACAAACTAAAGGCTAGTAATTTCGATCCAATATTAGATTAGAAGTACTTATTCACAAGAGGTTTTTTTTTTAAAAAAAATATTGGGGAATTAATTCAGCTTTGGCTTGATTTTAAACAAGAGCCTTTCAATCTTCAAGTAAAATTAAGAGAGGCCAAAGCTTATTGATACCAAGTGCTGAGGCCAGCTAAACAATAGAGAACAAAATTGATGCTACATGTCATGAACTATAATGGTTTGTATATCAATATTATAGCAATCCGGATTCTCTACATCTATAAAATTGATTGCAAACAGCAGAACTAGAGACAAAAGGGTACACAGATAGAGAACCAGATAAAATGCCAAAGAAACTATCACAACTCAAAATATCTAAAGAAACTAGTGAGGATATGGTGATTCTATAGGTTTGAAAAATGAGTCGTACCACTTATAGCTTAAAAAGAGCGTGGTTTGTTAAAGTTTTTATGTTATATTTATATAGATTATAAACTTGGCGGATAAAAAAGAGAAAGGCATTATACTGACCTTCAAATTGCCACAAATTGTCTGAGTAAGTGCTGAATTGAGAGTTGTATTTAAAAATACAAAGTAGTTTATTAAGAAAGCCAATAAACAAGAAAGAAGCATCACAGCCTGCAAAAGAAAGAAAAAAAATCCAAATTAAAAAAAAAAAAAACAAATTAAACTCTTTCTCATAACTATCAATTAGCGGATATATGAATAACAGGAAGTGCTTTCACAGACATATATTTGCTGATCTCAACATGTAAGAACCAAATATCAGAAAACACATTATGGTATAAGATAAGCTTCTGAATATCATATATAAAGCAGATAGTTTTTTCTCAATCTCATGAGGTGATTTTATGAGAAAAGTTATTAGAGGGGTTTTAGATGGAATGATCATGAAATAAAGAAAGTTCCATCCATAAGAAAGCTCTTATATTCACTTATTCAGAATTAGAAAAGAATTCTACGTAGTCTGCTTCACTTCTGCATTACTGAAATGGTCAAATATGATATGTGTATTTGTTCAGGGATAAAAGGGTCAACTATCAATGAAAGGTTAGCAGAAAACTACATAGAAGGATGCACCACACATTTCCAGCCAAATTTGTATGCTACCTAAAAACTTATAGATATTGTTAATAAATGCTCATAATGACAGTGTCAAATATGTAATTAATGAATGCTGCTAACTAGCCATGAAATTTAGGCGCAAGATACAAGAAGTACCTGAAATCCATGGTCATAAAAATAAGGAAGTTCAATGTTTTTGTTAAATCTCCTCTGATTGATGACCAGATCAATAAGATTGGTCCACAAATTATGCCTAAAAATAAAATAACGACTTGAGACAAGTGATGAAATCAAAGTTTCAACAAACCTGAAGAGACATAATCTTATCATATCAAAGAAAGAAGACACTTAATCTTACCATTACACCACATAAGACCGAAGGTATTAAGGCCACTGGATTTACCTATAAAAGTGGTTAATACATGGTAGTTTAGTACTTAGATTCAACCAATTAATGGGCCAGAGAAACAGAAAAATTGAACCTCTTACCAATACGAGCAATAGAAGAAAGGTATACTGCTGTACATATGTTTGCTAGGAAAACAATTGAATAGGAATAAGCATCAAATGCCAAGTCCCGAGCTCCAGCGATGAATGCACCGGCTATAATTACCCCTACACTGGTAAATTATTTGGATTTGTCAAGCAGCGAGTTGGTTATACCAAAAAAGCTTCATTTGCAAATTTACATTATTAAAATTTGACAGATGTTTGCTAGAGACCACCTACTGAGGCATAATAAGAAAAAATCTATCATAAAGATATAAAAGATGAGTAGGTAATGATATTATGGCTTTCTCATGTGTAATAATTCAAAAAACCAACATAAAAAGGTTCTGAAGATTCCATCATGCTTGTGGAATGTTTTTAAAATAATAAACCCATGACTCCAACCATTGACAACCCTTATTGTAATTAATTTCATTCCATGATAAGTTATGGCCATATAAAGCTCTGCTTATAACAATTTCTAGCTCTGAATTATTCATTGGTTGGTTGTGTGTATTTGTAGTGTGATCCTATACTGTAGCATGTTCATTAAGAAACTCAAACTTCACAAATGGAAGCATAAATAAATCAAAAGGACCATGCAAATTACAATCTTCTCATTCTGTAATAATCATCATCGGTTCATGTACGAATATTAAATGAAACGGAATGTGCTCGCTATACCTGCAAATAACAAAACGTGAATGTGTCTGGCCAGTAAGAAAATACTCCACAATCATTGTAAAGGCCACAGTAGTTCGCCTCAGCGTGGTGTACATTGGAACATTTATGCCACGCACAGATTCCATGGTCACTATCTTTCAAAATAAAGGGAGATAAGGTTAGAGAAATTGGTTATTTTTTCCTGTCATCCAAGAACATCTGAAAACGTTATAAATGCTAACCATGTATAGCAAATATGTCAGCCCAAGAGGAAGTGTTTGAGCTAATGTCTTTAAGGACACAATAGTTGCTGGGTTGTTAGAACTGCTCTGTAGCTCACTTTCTGTGAAAGAAATTAACTTCCAGTATCTCATCACATAGAGAATCAAACATGAGCAAACCAACTGAAGCAAACACAAGACACAAATTCAGTGTCAATGAGAGGAAAATGAATCATTGACAATAAATAATTATAATAGTCAGAGACAAGAAGGAAGGCAGAGAGAATGATACTAGCAGATGGATAGAATTTAATCACAATAAAATCCAAAATGATAAGTTAAGAGCTACGGAATGGCAATTAGAGAAGCAATCGAACAAAATTGAACCCCAAACCATCTTCGAAAAATGTACCTGCAAAAGCGTGATGACAGTGGCACTTGGAAAACTGTAAGAAGAGAGGGCCGCTTTGTTGAACATGACCAACAGAACTGCATAATCAACAGATTTCATCATGAGAATAGATGTAATGAGCATGTGTCTACAATGCTTACTCATCCATTGAAATATTTTAAACTATAGACAAAAAATTCACACAGAGCAAAATTAAAAAAAATAATGACAAATAGTTTTCGAGTATTGCATCATATAAAATAGCCAATGACCCCAGAAAGAAAGATACAACACTGTGGAGTGAAGACCATCAGTGCAGAGTTTAATGGAAGTAAGTGACCAGAAAAGGCAAGTAACTTTTCCTCATTAAAACCTGGCATTTAATCCAATAATTTAAGATCTTATAGTCTTATCATGGAAAATGAACTTGTTAGGGTTACTTGTAGTTTCAATCTCAAGAATACGGCAACATGTATCCTGACCATGGTGAATGGAAATTGAATATATAGAGTATAGAACAAGAAACAGATATGTCCTGACTATGATGATTTTTAAGAATCTCGGCTGCCATATAATTTAAATCACCCCTTGTTCTTTACATGTTTATTGCATGCTTGAAAAGGGAATTACAAGCACGTCCTTCTTCATTTCTTTTTTTACTTTGTTGACTTTATGATCGAATGGGAACCACTATTTAGTGGTCCAAGCTATATACAGCAGAGAATGTGATATAAAATCCTATAGGGTCAGGATTCAACCATGAGGCAAAGCAGAATTGTAGGTATCCCTTAGATATAACCTCAAGAAGACGACAACCATGAAAATCATAATTGAGGTAGGTTCTGATTGAGAACTCTCCAATTGAACCACTTTTCAGTATAGTTGATGGTGCCCATGTTTTGAATTCGTGAAGTCGACACTTGCAGTTAGTGGACCACCTATAACTATACGGGTGGGATACTGACTTTGGTACTCAGACGATTAAAGCAGACAACCTGGACACTGTTTATTGTAATCATAAGTGGCAAAAGTGGCCTCCTTAAAGCTACTCATTTATCGAAATTCTCAATGTTTTCACATTATATTTTGATTTTAAAGTAACTTAAAACTTCACACTACTCTGTGCAAACCCATGCATTAAGAAAACATTGAACATAACAAGCAAGCCTATCACAGTCGAAATTAATGGGTTTTCTCTGAATAAACTAAAGCTACCTCCTCGCAGACAATTCTCTTCCCTTTTCAGTTTCTTTAGAGTAGAACAAATCACACGCATAATTAATAATAATTCTCAATTTATCATCAGTACTGAAACCAAAGCAGAAATATCTTGAATTCGAATTCCCCAATCGTATTCATTTCCCGCCGCGCGAAAAATCAAATACCCACATTATAAACCAATTTCAAGAAGGAAACAAACAGGAAGGAGTATTAAACCAAAGCACACAATTAACCCAACAAACAGCACAAGCTCAAGCTCACAGCGTAAATGATAAGACAATGACAAGAGATAACTCGAAACAAAAAGAAAAAGCCAAGGAAGAGCAAAACGACGGCGACGAAAAAGGTGAAAAAGAAGATGGTGGTGGTCGTGGTGGCGGAGGAGGAGGAAGAGAAGAAACCAACCGGCAGAGGCCATGTAAGAGAGAGCAGCGTAGAGTCCTCTGGTGGTCATACGAGAGGGTTTATGAGAGACAGGAAGCATCTGATTCTTGAGAGACTCCATTGATAACAGCAAGCTCAGTGCTGTGGTGAGCAAAATAGAAGGAATTGATCAGGGAAGCAGAGAAGGGCACTATTTTATAGCAGTTGGGTGAGGCGAGGAGAGAGAGAAGAGAGAGGGAATGTTTTTAGTGGAACAGCCTTAAAAGGCATTAATAGGAGACACGTGTCAAACCCTGTAAAGGGAAGGTACATCACTTGCACGATCTCATTTCAGATATTCTTCGTTCACCTGAAATCATAATGGATCCTCATCTTTATTCTTTCTAATTTATAAATAGGAAAAATTGTAAAAAGAGACCTTAGAATTACAAAATACAGATAGGGACTTTTGACAACTTCATTTTAAGTTTTGACAAGAATAATATGCCCTGGAGTTGTCAAAACCCAAAGTGAAGTTATCAAGGATCCCTATCTGCGTTTTTGCAATTCCAAGGTCTTTTTTTGCAATTTCTCCTTATAAATATGAATAATAATATAAATCTTGAATTATTATTTAGTACTATGTACCATTCAAGTTTATTTTATATATAAGTAAAATTTAAAAAAAAGTAGTTAAAAAGATGAAATAAATTTTATCAATAATTTTCTAAGTATATATGATTTGGTGCACTGCCCAGAGTTCTTTTTTCCTCCCTAAACATTGCTCAAAGTTTTAGGTGAGTTGAATTGTGATGATTAATAAATAGGGTTAAATATGCCCAACAGTGCTTGAATTTGACATAATCAGATAACAACATAAAAAAGTTAGGGCTAATTATGGATTAGATTTATATTGTAATTGATTAGCATAGATAGTGATCTACATATGTAAAGATATATTGTTGATGATGGGTAGGGCATGCATCACATTGTTTAGGGATTAAGAAGAAGAGGGAGGATTTCAGTTTAGAGACCAATTTTGAGAGAAAGACATAGGACGACCATCGAAATATAGGAATCTTAAAATGGTTCTTTAAAATGACTTGAAGGAAAATTTTGGAATTATAATAAAAAAAATTTTTTTGGGTGAAATAACCAAATCACTCTCATTGAAATTAGTTGTTGTTATTATTATTATTTTTTTTTTGGTGACTGAGTCGACATCTCTCCTAAAGGGTTTCAAACCTTTGTTCGCTACGTTATAAGAAATTAACACTTTTTGTTAGATTCAACCTCTATTTGGTAGTTGTTATTGCTTTAGTTATTTTTTTTTATATGAGAAATTAAAGTCCTGATTTGTTAAAAGTGTTATTGACATCGATCAAGAAATTTTTGTAGAATCAATTGTAGCCAGTTAGTTGCTATTGTCATTTAGTAAGTTTAAATTGTTACTCATTAAAAGTGTTGTTATCATTTTACTTCTTTCGTTTTTCATAGTGATTAAACCATTTTGAAATCATGAACTGAGATTTACAAATTTTGAGGTATTTTCGTGTCTCACCCTTAATCTTTTTTTCAAAAAGCTGATTTTTGTAGGATCAAGGTTCTTTATTGAACCAAAAAAAAAAACAAAGCAAAACAAAAAGTGTCATGACCAAAATGGCCAAAAGCAGTTTTGGAAGAAAAACAAAGAAAATGCCCTCTTTCTTGCATGCTATCATTGTCCTTGTGGCAAGCCACCAGGAGTGAAAATAGGCTAGCAATCTGTCAGCGCTTATGACCTGGCCTACATTTGGCCTGACTTGGCTTAATCTGTTTCAAAATAGAAATAGGCACAGATCTTTTTGAAAACTTGTTTAGCTTAATAGGTAAGGCCTAATTTTTCTTAAGAAACTTATTAAGCCTATTAGGTTTAGCCTAACCTATTTACGTGTCTTAATTTAATTTTAATTTTATATTTATATATAGTCTTATTTCAAATTTTAACTTATAATTATGACTTTTTTTGAATAAAATTAATTAAAATTAAGATTTAAAATAGGGAAAAAGACAGAAAACTGCTAACTTAACTTCAGAATGACCAGAACATGCGCTGAATTTGCAAAATGCCATTTTGGTCACATGAGACCAAATTGGCATTATCATGTCAAATGAAAAGACCAAATTGCCCTTCCTTTTAAATATTGTTTTTAAAGTATTACAGCCCCATTGGTCGGCCAGTCACCGGAGCTCCAGCAACGGCAGTCACCGAAGCTCCGGTGACCGGCCGATAATTGGTCACCGGAGCTCCGTCAGTTAGAAATTTTTTTAAAAATTTTTTACAGTTCAGTATAACGGTTAACAATTTTTATGACGCTATTAATAATTTCAGTATAACAATTAACAACAGGTTTTCTGGAAAATTCAACAAGCTCCGGCAGTTGGAAATAATTTTTTTGAAAATTTGAACACTTCAGTATAACAGTTAACAACTTTTGTAATGCTACTAACAACTTCAGTATAGCGGTTAACAATAGGTTTTTGGGAAAATTCAATAATTGGATGCTGGAGCTCCGGAGGTCAGAAACAATTTTCTTGAAAATTTTTACAACTTCGGTATAACGGTTAACAACTTTTGTAATGCTATTAACAACTTCAGTATAGCAGTTAAAAACAGGTTTTCTGGAAAATTCAACAAGTTCCGGTGGGTGGAAATAATTTTTTTGAAAATGTTTACAACTTCAGTATAACAGTTAACAACTTTTATAATGTTATTAACAATTTCAGTATAGCAGTTAACAACAGATTTTTCGAAAAATTCAAAAAATAACATTTTTACAACTTCAGTAATGCCGTTAACAAACTCAAAAACTTGTTGTTAACTGTTATGTCAAAGTTGTTAATAGAGATACAAAAGTTGTTGACCATTATACTGAAGTTGTAAAAATTTTCAAAAAAAGTAGTTGTTAAAGTTATAAAAATATCATTTGTTTTCGAATTTTTAAGAAAACCTGTTGTTAAACGCTATACTAAAGTTGTTGATAGAGTTACAGAACTTGTTAACGACATTATTGAAATTGTAAAAATACTACTTTTTAAATTTTTTGAAAAACTTATTGTTAACTACTATATTGAAGTTGTCAATAACATTACAAAAATTGTTAACTATTATACTGAAGTTATAAAAATTTTCAAAAAAAATTGTTTCCAGTCACCGGAGCTCTGGCAACCAATTGTTGAATTTTTCGAAAAACCTGTTGTTAACCGCTATATTGAAGTTATTAATAGTGTTACAAAAGTTGTTAACCGTTATACTGAAGTTGTAAAAATTTTCAAAAAAATTGTTTCTGGCCACCGGAGCTCCGACGACCAATTGTTGAATTTTCCCAAAAACTTGTTGTTAACCGCTATACTAAAGTTGTTAATAGAGTTACAAAAGTTGTTAACCGCTATACTGAAATTGTAAAAATTTTCAAAAAAATTGTTTTCGGCCTTCGAAGGTCCGGCAACCAATTGTTGAATTTCTCCAAAAACCTGTCGTTAACCGCTATACTGAAGTTGTTAATAGCATTACAAAAGTTGTTAACTGTTATACTGAAATTATAAAAATTTCAAAAAATGCCGGAGCTCTGGAGACCAATTGCTGAATTTCTCAAAAACCTATTGTTAACCGCTATACTAAAGTACAAAAGTTGTTGACCGTTATATTGAAGTTGTAAAAATTTTCAAAAAAATTATTTCTGGCCACCGGAACTTATTGAATTTCCCAGAAAACCTGTTGTTAACTGCTATACTGAAGTTGTTAATAGCATTACAAAAATTGTTAACCGTTATACTGAAATTGTGAAAATTTTTAAGAAAATTGTTTCCGGCCACTGGAGCTCTGGCGTCCAATTATTGAATTTTTCCAAAAACTTGTTATTAATTGCTATACTGAAGTTGTTAATAGCATTACAAAAGTTGTTAACTGTTATACTGAAGTTTTAAAAATTTTCAAAAAGTTTATTTCTGGCCGCCAGAGCTTGTTGAATTTTCTAGAAAACCTATTGTTAACTATTATACTGAAGTTTTTAATAGCGCCACAAAAGTTTAACCATTATACTAAAGTTGTAAAAATTTTCAAAAAAAAAAAAAAATTCTGACCGACGGAGCTCCGGTGACCAATTGTCGGTCGGTCACCAGAGCTCCGACGACTGCCATTGCCGGAGCTTCGACAACTGGTTGGCTAGTGGGGCTGTGATAGTTTAAAAACAATATTAAAGGAAGGGCAATTTGGTCTTTTTATTTGACATGATAATACCAATTTGGTCTCATGTGACCTAAATGGCATTTTGCAAATTCAGTGGACGTTCTGGTTATTCTGAAGTTAAGTTAACATTTTTCTGTCTTTTTCCCTTTAAAAAAATACTTATGACATTAAATTTTAAATTAAAAACAATATTACAAAATATTATTATAATGTATATTTTCTTTTGTATTTTTGTATTAGTTCATGTATTTTTAACCATGTGTTGGTCAAAAATGTATATTTTAAAAATTTTAAAATTACAAATTTTTTAACAAGTTCAAATCAAGTCAGGCTTAGATTTAAAAAAAAGAAAAAGCATATGACAGGCCAGCTTGTCACCAAACTGCCTGTAAAGAATAAAGTCTAACTTGACTTATTTCACATTTACAAAAACAGTGGCGGTGTCATCACCGCAAATTTCTAGTGATGGGGGCCATCGTCATTAGTCATATTTCCAGTAACTAAAGGTTGGAAATTTTTTTTCCAAATATTTAAAAATCAAACAAGTAAAATTTGGGGGAAAACCGGAAAACAACTTTGAAATGGAAATCATGTCGTTCACTGAATTTGCATAACCTCAGTTAGAGCCAAAATGGGAGTTTAATATTTTCCCCTTTTCTTTTGCCAATGTTAATATTTTCCCTTTGTTTATATAGAAGGTGAAATTATATTTTGTATTAAGTACAAGAGAAATCATGCAATGCAAGCTGCATGGATTTTAAAATTAATTGTACCATTCATAAATTATATTATGATTTATAAATATAGTATAGCTTCATACAAATTTTATACATTAATTACAATTACAATTCTATGTCATCCACTTCTACTATACTCTCTTTCCATATTATTATGCTTTTATGGACATTCTTTTATCAGACGTACTCCTTTTATTCATTAAATTAACTTTTATTTTTATTTCATGTTTAAGTTATTAATATGAGTCCTGGATATTGCTTCTCCGGTCCTTAATATATGACCCAATTGTTGAGATGGTTTTGGTCTTAAATATAAGACCCATTTCTCATATTTATATTTTTTCTCTAAATTACCCCTATGGATATTCCCTCGACTATAATCAAGTAGAAGAAAAAGAGAGGGTATTAAGAAAGATGATTATGATATATTTTAGGAAAAATGGGTCACATTTCTTATAATTAACTAACTTACCTAATTTTCTTAATCTAATCAAATTAGTTAAATGGGTCTTATATTAAGAACTGAAGGAGTATATTGAATCTGAGAAATGAATGATAAT